>NC_069503.1:475471109-475554924 GCF_027579735.1 Bombina bombina | reverse complement strand
CATCTCTCTCTCTCTCCATCTCTCTCTCTCTCCATCTCTCTCTCTCTCCATCTCTCTCTCTCTCCATCTCTCTCTCTCTCCATCTCTCTCTCTCTCCATCTCTCTCTCTCTCCATCTCTCTCTCTCTCTCCATCTCTCTCTCTCTCCATCTCTCTCTCTCTCCATCTCTCTCTCTCTCCATCTCTCTCTCTCTCCATCTCTCTCTCTCTCCATCTCTCTCTCTCTCCATCTCTCTCTCTCTCCATCTCTCTCTCTCTACATCTCTCTCTCTCTCTCTACATCTCTCTCTCTCTCTCTACATCTACCTCTCTCTCTCTACATCTCTCTCTCTCTCTCTACATCTACCTCTCTCTCTCTACATCTCTCTCTCTCTCTCTACATCTCTCTCTCTCTCTACATCTACCTCTCTCTCTCTACATCTCTCTCTCTCTCTCTACATCTCTCTCTCTCTCTCTACATCTCTCTCTCCTCTCTCTCTACATCTCTCTCTCTCTCTCTCTACATCTCTCTCTCTCTCTCTGCTACATTCCTCTCTCTCTCTCTCTCTACATCTCTCTCTCTCTCTCTACATCTCTCTCTCTCTCTACATCTCTCTCCTCTCTACATCTCTCTTCCTCTCTACATCTCTCTCCCTCTCTACATCTCTCTCCCTCTCTACATCTCTCTTCTCATCTCTCCTCCTACATCTCTCCTCTCTCTACATCTCTCTCTCTCTACATCTCTCTCTCTCTCTTCTCTCTCTCTCTCTCACATCTCTCTCTTCTACATCTCTCTCTCTTCTCTCTCTCTCTTCTCTACATCTCTCTCTCTCTCTCTACATCTCTCTCTCTCTCTCTACATCTCTCTCTCTCTCTACATCTCTCTCTCTCTCTCTACATCTCTCTCTCTCTCTACATCTCTCTCTCTCTCTACATCTCTCTCTCTCTCTACATCTCTCTCTCTCTACATCTCTCTCTCTCTCTACATCTCTCTCTCTCTCTCTCTCTCTACATCTCTCTCTCTCTCTACATCTCTCTCTCTCTACATCTCTCTCTCTCTACATCTCTCTCTCTCTCTACATCTCTCTCTCTCTCTACATCTCTCTCTCTCTCTACATCTCTCTCTCTCTCTCTACATCTCTCTCTCTCTCTCTCTACATCTCTCTCTCTCTCTCTCTACATCTCTCTCTATCTCTCTACATCTCTCTCTCTCTCTCTACATCTCTCTCTCTCTCTCTCTACATCTCTCTCTCTCTCTCTCTACATCTCTCTCTCTCTCTACATCTCTCTCTCTCTCTACATCTCTCTCTCTCTCTCTACATCTCTCTCTCTCTCTATCTATCTCTCTCTCTCTCTACATCTCTCTCTCTCTCTACATCTCTCTCTCTCTCTACATCTCTCTCTCTCTCTACATCTCTCTCTCTCTCTCTACATCTCTCTCTCTCTCTATATCTCTCTCTCTCTCTACATCTCTCTCTCTCTCTACATCTCTCTCTCTCTCTACATCTCTCTCTCTCTCTCTACATCTCTCTCTCTCTCTACATCTCTCTCTCTCTCTACATCTCTCTCTCTCTATCTATCTCTCTCTCTCTCTATCTATCTCTCTCTCTCTATCTATCTCTCTCTCTCTATCTCTCTCTCTCTCTATATCTATCTCTCTCTCTATATCTATCTCTCTCTCTATATCTATCTCTCTCTCTATATCTATCTCTCTCTCTACATCTCTCTCTCTCTCTATATCTCTCTCTCTCTCTATATCTCTCTCTCTCTCTATATCTCTCTCTCTCTCTATATCTCTCTCTCTCTCTATATCTCTCTCTCTCTCTACATCTCTCTCTCTCTCTATATCTATCTCTCTCTCTATATCTATCTCTCTCTCTATATCTATCTCTCTCTCTATATCTCTCTCTCTCTCTATATCTATCTCTCTCTCTATATCTATCTCTCTCTCTATATCTATCTCTCTCTCTATATCTATCTCTCTCTCTATATCTATCTCTCTCTCTATATCTATCTCTCTCTCTATATCTATCTCTCTCTCTATATCTATCTCTCTCTCTATATCTATCTCTCTCTCTATATCTATCTCTCTCTCTATATCTATCTCTCTCTCTATATCTATCTCTCTCTCTATATCTATCTCTCTCTCTATATCTATCTCTCTATATCTATCTCTCTCTATATCTCTCTCTCTCTCTCTATATCTCTCTCTCTCTCTATATCTATCTCTCTCTCTATATCTATCTCTCTCTCTATATCTATCTCTCTCTCTATATCTATCTCTCTCTCTATATCTATCTCTCTCTCTATATCTATCTCTCTCTCTATATCTATCTCTCTCTCTATATCTATCTCTCTCTATCTATCTCTCTCTCTATATCTATCTCTCTCTCTATATCTATCTCTCTCTCTATATCTATCTCTCTCTCTATATCTATCTCTCTCTCTATATCTATCTCTCTCTCTATATCTATCTCTATCTCTCTCTCTATATCTATCTCTCTCTCTATATCTATCTCTCTCTCTATATCTATCTCTCTCTCTATATCTATCTCTCTCTCTATATCTATCTCTCTCTCTATATCTATCTCTCTCTCTATATCTATCTCTCTCTCTATATCTATCTCTCTCTCTATATCTATCTCTCTCTCTATATCTATCTCTCTCTCTATATCTATCTCTCTCTCTATATCTATCTCTCTCTCTATATCTATCTCTCTCTCTATATCTATCTATCTCTCTCTCTATATCTATCTCTCTCTCTCTCTATATATATCTCTCAAACACAAATTATGCTTACCTGATAATTTCCTTTCCTTCTCTATGAGGAGAGGACACAGCATCATTCCTTACCGTTGGGAAATACTGAACCTGGCCCCCAGGATGAGGCAAAGACACCCCAGCCAAAGGCTTAAATACTCCCCCTACTTCCCCTCATATCCCAGTCATTCTGCAAAGGGAACAAGGAACATTAGGAGAAATGTCAGGGTATAAATGGTGCCGGAAGAGAAAAATACATTTTGGTCCGCCCATTAGGAGTATACGGTCGGGGGCCATGGACTCCTCATACAGAAGGAATTTATCAGGTAAGCATAAATTTATGTTTTCCTTCTTAAAATGAGGAGAGTCCACGGCATCATTCCTTACTGTTGGGGAAACTATACCCAAGCTCTAGGGGACACTGAATGATAACGGGAGGGGTAAAGACGGACCCTAATCTGAGGGCACCACAGCCTGTAAAACCTGTCACCAAAAGCTGCTTCAGTCGAAGCAAAAACGTAAAATTTGTAGAATTTTGAAAAAGTATGCAAGGAGGACCAGGAAGCCGCCTTACAAATCTGATCCATAGAGGCCTCATTCTTAAAAGGCCCAAGAGGAAGTCACTACTCTAGTGGAATGAGCCTTTATCATCTGAGGAGGTCTAAGTCCCGCTGACTCGTAAGATAAGCGTATAACACTCCTCAACCAAAAAGATAAGTCGAAGAAGCCTTCAGACCCTTACACTTCCCAGAATAGATAAACAAGGAAGTTTGCCTAAAATCCTTAGTAGCTTGAAGATAAAACTTCAAAGCTCGAACCACATCCAGATTATGAAGTAAACGTTCCTTCGAAGGAGGAGGATTAGGACATAAGAAAGGAACCACAATCTCCTGATTGATGTTACGATTAGACACCATCTTAGGCAGAAAACCCAAGAGGGTACGTAGGACAGCCTTATCAGTGTGGAACACCAGATAAGGAGGCACACATTGCAAGGCAGCAATTTCAGAAAATCTGCGAGCCGACGCAATAGCCAAAAGAACCTTCCAGTACAACAATTTAATCTCAACCGAATGCATAGGCTCACACGGAGCCCAATGTAAAAACTTTAGAACAAGATTCAAACTCCAAGGTGGAGCGTTAGATCTAAACACAGGTCTGATACTGATCAGAACCTTAACTAAGGATTGCACGTCAGGAAGCTCTGCAAGCCTCTTGTGCAGTAAAACAGAAAGGGACGAAACCTGTCCCCTCAGGGAACTGGCAGAAAGGCCCTTCTCCAGACCCTCCTGGAGAAAGGAAAGAATCCTGGCAGCCTTAACCTTATGCAAGGCTAAACCACGCTCTTCACACCAGAATAAGTAAGCTCTCCACACCTTGATAGATGTGATGGAGTAACAGGCTTACGAGCCTGAATGAGTGTCAATAACCCTTTTAAAGAAACCTATCTTGGCTAACACTAAGCATTCAATCTCCACGCAGTCAGCCTCAGAGAATATAGATTTTGAAGAACAAAGGACGCTGATCCAGCAGATCTCTGCAACAAGGTAACTTCCACTGAGGAGAGGAGAACATCCCCACCAGGTCCGCGGATCACATCCTTCGCGGCCACGATGGAGAAATCAGTATTATTGATGCCTGCTCCTGCTTGATGTGGGCCACTACACAAGGAAAAAGCGGTAACAGCAGAAAAATTTAAATTAGATTGAACCTCCAAGGCACTGCTAATGCATATATTACCTCTACCTGCGAATCCCTGGACTGCGACCCATATTTGGGTAGCTTGGGATGAAGACGGGACGCCATGAGATCTATCTCCAGCGTCCCCTACTTGTGGCAAATCTCCACAAACACCTCGGAATGGAGAGAACATTCCCCCCGATGAAAGGATTATCTGCTGAGGAAATCCGCTTCCCAGTTGTCCATACCCGGAATGTGGATCGCTGACAGCGAGCAGTTGTGGGCTTCCGCCCACTCCAGAACTCTAGATACTTTCCTCATTGCCAGGGAGCTCCTTGTTCGTCCCTGATGGTTGATGTAAGCCGCTGAGGTTATGTTGTCCGATTGGAATCTGATAAACTGGGACGAACCCAGAAGAGGCCAAGCCTTCAGAGCATTGAAGATCACTCTAAGTTCCAAAATGTTGATCGGGAGGAGTGATTCCTCTCAAGTCCACAGGCCCTGTGCCTTTCTGGCACCCCAAACAGCTCCCCATCCGGATAGACTTGGGTCCGTAATCACAATCTACCATGATGGTCTCAAGAAGGATTTCCCTTGGGGATCGGTTGTCCAGAGAAAGCTATGGAGACAGATCTCTAATGATAGCCATTTCACTGTCTCATAGTGCACAGCTGAAGTGGTCTAAGATGGAATCTGGCAAAAGGAATGACGTACATCCTGGACACCATTAGACCAATCGCCTCCATACAAGAAGCCACAGAGGGCCTTAAGGAGGTCTGGAGGGCAAGACAAGCGGAAGTTAGCTTGTAATGTCTCTCGTCTGTAAGGAACAACCTCATAGATATGGAGTCTAATATAGTACCCAGGAATTCCACCCTAGTACTGGGAATAAGAGCATAAGAATTAGAAAAGATTTTGAATTGTCTTCTGCCAGACTGGATGGTGCTTGAATCAGAATATTGTTCAAGTATGGAGCTACTGCTATACCTCTGGTTCTGGCCACTGCAAGCAGAGCCCCTTGAACCTTTGTAAAGGCTTCTCTCTTTTCTGGCCTTGAAGACAGGTTCGAGAGGAGGAATCTGCCCCTGGGTGGACGAGACTTGAAACCTATCTTGTATCCCTGAGCGATGACCTCCAGTACCCACAGGTCTTGCACATCCCCAAACCAATCGTCTGAAAAGAGCAACAGTCTGCCCCCTACATGATCCTGAGTCGGATCAGGGGGTGCCCCTTCATGCTGACTGTCTCGGCGGGCTTCTTGCTCTGCTTGGATTTATTCCAGGACTAAGCCGGCTTCCAAGTCCCCTTGGATTGCTCGGCTGCTGACATTGGGATTTATCTGAACAAACATTAGGACCATGTACCTTAGGTTTGTTCTTATCCTGCAGTAAAAAGGCACCTTTGCCTCCAGTAACTGGAGATAATGGAGTCCAGGCCTGGACCAAATAGAATCTTTCCCTTAAATGGGAGGGAAAGAAGTCTTGACCAGACCAGGACACCAGCCAGAGTGCCCTACGGGCTTTAACAGAAAAACCTGAAGCCTTAGCATTTAGGCAAATAATTTGCATCACAAATAAAAGAATTAGCCACCCTTAAGGCCTTAATTCTTTCCTGTATCACATCGAGGGGACCTTCCACCTCAATCAACTCAGATAAGGAGTCACACCAGTAGGTATCCGCTCCAGCAACCGCTGCAGCAGCCGGTTGTTGAAACATCTTTCTTAACAGAGTTTCTATCTTCTTATCCATGGGCTCGTTAAACAACAAACTATCCTCAAGCGGGATAGTAGTGCATTTAGAAAGCGTGGAGATAGCGCCATCCACTTTGGGGATGGAACCCCACAACTCCAATTGAGAGCCCGGGACCGGGAACAATTTCTTAAAGGAAGAAGGGGAAAATGAAGAACCAATTATTTCCCATTCATTCTTAATAATGTTCGCCATCTTTACGGGAACCGGGAAAGTTTGCGGTACAACCCTGTCCTCGTAGACCTGATCTAATTTAGGAATCAAAGGTTCCTCCGGCAATTTGGGCTCTGGAACCTCTAATGTAGCCAAAACTTCATTCAGCAGAAAGCGTAAATGCTCAATCCTAAATCTAAAGTCCGGTTCCCTGCAGCTGGAGTCTTAGAGGCAGCAGATTACGACCCAGAAATAGCACCCTCTGAAGTATCAGAGGCGCCTTCATCATCGGATAATCTTGTATCAGATAAATCTAATAAGCTAGTAGATGACCCCTGGGAAGGATAACAATATTTGACCTTTCGCTTGCGCTTAGCAGGGCGAGGCAAAGCACTAAAGGTCGCAGACACTGCCGTTTGTAACTGCTCAGTAAAGTCTGGTGGTAAAAGGCCCCCACCAGATGGAGGAGTAGGAGTGCTACGGGAAAGCTGCGTGTGTATTAGGACATGACTGTAGGGTGCATACCTCACGAGACAGAGACTCCTCAGAGGTGGACGGCTCAGTGGTATCAAACATTTTAAGCTTCTTTGAAATGATTACTTTATCAAGGCATGTGCAACATAGTTGAGCGGGCATACCGCGGCCTCCTCACAATATAGACAGGTACTAGATTTAGGTAAAGAGGGAGTACCCTCTAACGCATCAAATTCTCCATAGCTTGTGCTTACAAAGCAGACTATAGATTAATAATAAAAAACTGCACCTTTATACCCCCAATGCCTGGGGCACTTACCACCTCCTATGACGCAGGCCAAACAGAGAAAAACACTTTTTCTCCGGTAAACCGCACGGTTAGGAAAGGGGAAATAATTGTGACCAGACCCGGTCACGTGGTGCACAATGCAGGACCGCCCCTGCTATAATAGTAAAAAAGCGTGCCAAGCCTTTCAGAATGTGCAGCTCCCAAAATGAATGTAAAAAACCCTGTACGTTCCAACATCTGCCTGAGCCTCATCTCACACACGTCGCAGCATAATCAAATACATTTATGTGATTAATCCCCCCTGTTCAATAATCCCCCTTTGGAGATATTAACCCTTGATTCCAGCACGAGACAGAGAGAGCGCGAGACAGAGAGAGCGCGAGATATAGATAGAGAAAAGAGAGCGCGAGATATAGATAGAGAAAAGAGAGCGAGAGAGATATAGATAGAGAAAAGAGAGCGAGAGAGATATAGATAGAGAAAAGAGAGCGAGAGATTATATATACACACACATATATATATATATATATATATATATATATATATATATATATATATATATATATATATATATATATATATATATATATATATATATATATATACACACACACACATTTAAAAAGGATAATTACATTTGTTTTTTTCCTTCCTTTGGCATTCTCAATACTGAAAGCAATTTCCTTTAATTGTTTGAATGTCGCTCCATTATATACTCTGAATTTATTTGTGATGCCTTTTTCCGGGTGATGCCTGCTCTAAAAATAAAACAAAGAAAATTATACAAATTCATCAAGATCAATTCAATGAAAAAAACACACACTTAAAGCAGTTAAAATGACGGTCTACTACAGAATTGTTTTGATTTAAAAAGATAATCCCTTTATTACCCATTCCCCTGATTTGCATAACCAACAGTTATATTAATATACTTTTAACCTCTGTAGACTGCCCCCTTATTTCAGTTCTTTTGAGACTTGCATTTAGCCAATCAGTGCCCTCATTTGTAACTCCATGGGCGCGGTCACAATGTTATCTGTATAGCACACATGAAAATCTGCCCTCTAGCGGTGAAATATTGCCAAATGCATTGAAATATGGGGTGTTGGCCATGAAGTGCTTATAAATTTGCATATGAGCCTACCCAGGTTTAGCTTTAAACAAAGAATACCAAGAGAACAAAGAAAATTTGATAAAAGTAAATTGGAAAGTTGTTTAAAATTGCATTCCCTATATGAAAGTTTAATTTTGACAAAACTGACCCTTTAGGGTTAGTAAAATGTTTAATTGCATGTAGCAAAACATATTTCCAAAATCCTTTTTTATATGAAAGCAGATGTAATTTAGTGGTTTATTATGTATTCCATTTTTAGATATTGCCTGCTTTTCCTAAAAAAAAGGAAAATTTATGCTTACCTGAAAAATTTATTTCTTTTTTGACACAATGAGTCCACGGATCATCTTAATTACTAATGGGATATTCACCTCCTGGTCAGCAGGAGGCGGCAAAGAGCGCCACAGCAGAGCTGCCAAACAGCTCCTCCCCTCCCACTCCAGTCATTCGACCGAAGTTAAGGAAAGAAAGGAAAAGCCAAGGTGCAGAGGTAGTTTACAATATCCCACAACCTGTCTTACAAGAACAGGGCGGGCCGTGGACTCATCGTGTCAAAAAAGAAATAAATTTATCAAGTAAGCATAAATTTTCTTTTTTATGACACGACTCCACGGTCCATCTTAATTACTAATGGGATTCAATACCCAAGCTAGAGTACACAGATGATACGGGAGGGACAAGACAGGGAACCTAAACGGAAAGCACCACTGCTTGAAGAACTTTTTTCCGAAAAGCGGCCTCAGCCGAGGCAAAAGTGTCAAATGAGTAAAACTTTGAAAAAGTGTGAAGAGAGGACCAAGTTGCAGCCTTGCAAATCTGTTCCACAGAAGCCTCATTTTTGAATGCCCATCAGGAAGCAACAGCCCTCGTGGAATGAGCTGTAACCCTCTCGGGAGGCTGCTGTCCAGCAGTCTCATATGCAAAATGTATGATGCTCTTCAGCCAAAAAGAAAGCAGTAGCCTTAGCTTTCTGTCCCTTAAGTTTTCCTGAGAAAAATCACAAACAAAGAAAAAGACTGACTAAAGTCCTTAGTCGCCTGCAGGTAAAACTTTAAAGCACGGACTACGTCCAAATTGTGCAGAAGTCGTTCTTTTTGAGAAGAATTAGGACACAAAGAAGGAACAACACTCTCCTGATTAACGTTCCGATCAGAAACAACCTTAGGAAGAAATCCTAATATAGTACGTAAAACTACCTTATCAGAATGAAAAATAAGGTAAGGGGAATCATACTGCAATGCCGAGAGCTCTGACACTCTGCGAGACGAAGACTAGCAACAAGAAATAAAGCTTTCCAAGATAACTTAATATCTAAGGAATGCATAGGCTCAAAATGGAGACCCTTGAAGAACCTTAAGAACTAAATTCAGACTCCATGGAGGAGTAACTGGTTTGAACACAGGCCTGATCCTGACCAAGGCCTGACAAAAAGTTTGTACATCTGGTACATCTGCCAGACGTTTGTGTAACAAAATAGATAAGGCAGAAATTTGACCCTTTAGGGAACTTGTCGATAATCCTGTCTCCAAACCCTCTTGGAGAAGGGACAAAATTCTAGGAATCCTAACTACTCCATGAGTAGCCCTTGGATTCACACCAATAGAGATATTTATGTCATATTTTATGGTAAATCTTTCTAGTTACAGGTTTACGAGCCTGAACCATGGTCTCTATGACCGGAGTCAGAAAAGCCCCGCTTGGATAAAATTAGGCGTATCTCCAAGCAGTCAGCTTCAGAGAAACTAGATTTGGGTAAAAGAAGGGTCCTTGATTAGAAGGTCCTTCCTCAACGGAAGTCTCCAAGGTGGCAGAGACGACATGTCCACCAGAACTGCATACCAAATCCTGCAAGGCCAAGCCGGTGCAATGAGGATCATTGATGCCATCTCCTGCTTGATTTGAGCAATGACCCGAGGCAAAAAGAGCAAAACGGAGAAAATAGGTATGCTACACTGAAGGTCTAAGGGACCGCCAGAGCATCTATCAATTCCGCCGAGGGGTCCCTGGACCTCGACCCGTATCTCGGGAGCTTGGCATTCTTTCGAGATGCCATGAGATCCAATTCCTGCTGACCCCCACTTGAGAATCAGGCCGGAGAACACTTCCGGATGGAGTTCCCACTCCCCCGGATGAAAGGTCTGCCTGCTCAGGAAGTCCGCCTCCCAGTTATCCACTGACTGGAACCTGATAAACCGGACCAAAGCTAACTGAGGCCAGGCCAGAAGAGCATTGAAGATCCCTCTCAGCTCCCGAATGTTTATAGGAAGAAGAGATTCTGACTAAATCCAAACCCCAAGTCTTTAAAGGGACAGTTCACCCAAAAACTCTCCCCTTTAAATTATTCCCAATGATCCTTTCTACCTGCTAGAGTGTATTAAATTGGTTGCAAGTAGCTCCTTTACTCATATTTCAGCATTTGAAATAGCTGATTTAGCTTGTGGTTTCCCAACCTATACTGAAAGTTTTGATACTGGCGTATACGCTATTGACAAGCCTAAGTAAACACAGCCAGCAGAAGAGATTACACCCTCAGTGGGGGGCATGATAGTTAAGTAATAAAATGATAATTTTCCATTGTTCTCTCTATGTATTGAGTTGGTGTTTCAGACAAATATAAGATAAGGAAGCAAGTCTGTGTACATAAAAGTGATAACATAATGAGATCTGATATTACCTGAAGCTCAACCCATTGTAATAGGCTGTGGTTTCAAAGCACAAACCCAGCTACTTCAGATACACAAATAAACCCAAAAATGCAATTTCTCAAATATTTTATACTCTGCAGTTGGTATAACAAGTCATTTAAAATACATTTATAGAAAAACAATTTTACAGTGTACTGTCCCTTTAAGGAGCCCCAGACTGCTACCCATCCTAGAAGGCTGGCGTTTGTTGTCACAATCACCCAAGATGGTCTGCGAAAGCCATTAAACCATTGAAAACCATTGAAGTGAATCCTTTCGAGGAGACAAAATCGGCATAATCTCCGTTCCATTGCCTGAGAATGTCTAACTGCAGATGTCTGAGATGGAACCGAGCAAACGGGATGATGTCCATTGCCGCCACCATCAGCCCAATTACCTTCATGCACTGAGCCACTGACGGCCGAGGAGTGGACTGAAGGGCTTGACAAGTAGCCAAAATCCTTGATTTCCTGACTTCTGTCAGAAAAATCTTCATAGATAAGGAATCTATTATGGTTCCCAAGAAAGTTACCATTGTATTTGGGACTAAGGAACTCTTTTCCAATTTAACCTTCCACCCGTGAGATCACAGGAAAGATAACATGTCCGTGGGGGATCCTGCTTGTTGTGAGGATGTCGTCCAGACTAGGATGTCGTCCAGATAGGGCGCCACTGCAATGCCCCGTAACCAAAGCACCGCCAACAGCGAACTCAGAACCCTTAGAAAATTCTGGTAGCTGTGGCAAGACCGAAGGGAAGAGCCACGAACTGGAAGTGTTTGTCCAAAAAGGCAAACCTTAGGAACTTGTGATGATCCCTGTGAATGGAAACATGCAGGTACGCTTCCTTTAAATCCACTGTTGTCATAAATTGACACTCTTGGACCAGAGGGAGAATGGAATAGTTAGTTTCCCTCTTGAAGGACGGTACACTGAGGAATTTGTTTAGACTCTTGAGATCTAAAATTGGTCTGAAGGTTCCCTCTTTTTTGGGAACCACAAACAGATTGGAATAAAGTCCCAGAACCTGTTCCCGTATCAGAATAGGAACCATCACTCCCATGTCGGAGAGGTCTCTTACACACAGTGTAAGAACGCCTCTCCTTTTGTCTGGTCTAAAGATAATCTTGAAAGCAGAAACCTGACTCTCGGAGGAAAGCCTTTAAACACTAGGTTGTATCCCTGGTACACTATGTCTACTGCCCAGGGATCTAGAACCTCTCAAGCCCAAGCGAAGTAGTAAAGTCTGCCCCCTACCAGATCCAGTCACGGATTGGGGGCATGCACTTCATGCTGTCTTTGATTCAATAGCAGGCTTCTTGGATTGTTTCCCCTTACTCCAAGACTGATTGGGTATCCATGAAGGTTTAGACTGTTTCTGCTTGGAAGCGGAAGAATTTCCCTTGAAATTTCGAAAGGAACGAAAATTACTCTGACGTCCCTTTTGTTTGTTTCTCTTATCCTGCGGGAGGAGATGACCCTTACCTCCCGTAATATCAGAAATGATCTCCGTCAAGCCCAGTCCAAGCAAGAACTTCCCCTTGTAAGGAATCGCTAGGATACATCCGCAGACCAAGGTTTTAACCATAAGGCACTGCGAGCTAGAACAGAGAAACCTGAAATCTTTGCTCCCAGTTTGAGAACTTGAAGGGAAGCATCCGTAATAAAGGAATTAGCCAATTTAAGAGCTGTAATCCTATCCTGGATTTCATCCAGGGAAGTGTCAGTCCTGATAGCATCAGACAACGCATCAAACCAATATGCCGCCGCTCTAGTGATGGTAGCAATGCACACAGCTAGCTGCCATTGTAAACCCTGGTGTACATACATCCTTTTGAGTAATCCCTCTAACTATCCATAGGATCTTTAAACTATCCCCTATAGGAATAATAGTTCTCTTGGCTAAAGTGGAAACCGCTCCTTCCACCTTGGGAACTGTCTGCCAAGCTTCCTTGACAGCGTCAGCTATGGGAGACATCTTTTTAAATCTAGGAGATGGAGAAAAAGGGATACCTGATCTCTCCTACTCCTTAGTAATAATCTCAGAAGCTCGGTCTGGAACCGGAAAAACATCTAAGGTAGGAACCTCAAAATATTTAAGCTTACTGGATTTTTTTAGAGTTAATAACGGCCGTGGAGTCGGTGTCATCCAAAGTACCTAAAACCTCCTTAAGTAGTAGACGGAGGTGTTCTAGCTTAAACCTGAAAGAAACTACCTCAGTATCAGTAAGAGGAATCATACTATCCGAATCTGAAATGTCACCCTCAGACACTACCGCGGTATCCTCCCCTTCAGACTTCTAGGAGGGAGCATTCTCAATAGCAAGGACTCCGTCAGAAACCTCTCTGATTTTCCTCTTTACGCTTTCCTTGCAACATTGGAAAAGCAGACAACGCATCTGAAACTGCAGAAGACATAATGGGAAGCAATGTCTTTTAAAGTAACCACAGCAAGGAGTTATAGAGGCGGCGCAGGGCACTGCTTGTGAGGGCGGTAAACCTTGGGACGCTTGAGGAAAAAGATGCAGCATAGATTGATCATTGGCATTAAACTCCTGAACAGCATCCTTTTTAGTAAATGATGGTTCAGTAAAAAAAGTATTTCCCTGTAGCTTAAGGTCCTCTACACGAGGAACAAAAAGGGATTGGTGGTTCCACATTGGCATTAAAGCATAAAGAACAAGTGACGGACTCTTGGTCCATATTAACTTTACAGTGGGTCACAAAATTTGGCAATTTTTGTGAACAATTTTAAATGGTAAAACTTTTTATTATTATTTATTATTATTCTTACTGCAAAATATAAATAGACCTAAGAACGCCTCCACACCTCAGCAGTACTTTGCTGAGGTACCTATCTGATTGGAGAAACGACTCTCACAACATAGGCAGTAGCTGTAGAAACCGGATCTCTGCCGGTTAACACACGCATCAAACTTCGTTATGAATGTGTGGCTGTTCTCCCGCTCTACACCCACTACCAGAGATGCGAAGCAGAAATTCAGACAAGCCATTTTTAATACCAAGTGCGAAGTTACCACAGAACGGAAAGAACGTCAAAAAGGGCACGCAATGCTCTCCCTCTAGTCCCGCCCATCGTGGGCGTGCTAAATTCAGCCATCTCCCGGTCGCATGTGATATTAAAAGCGTTGGGAGATGAGAACCACCAACAGCCAATGTGTTCAGCCCCAGTGCCTGCGCCTACACTGTCAATAAAGTCCCCATCCATGAGAACTCATTATCCCATCATAAGTAAAGTGCCACCGTTTCTGAGAACAGTCCCCCAGATACTAGGTTAGCACTTACCTCCTCATCTGCCCGACAGTGAAGGCAGCTCCAGGTTTAAGAGGTCCTCTCCTCCTATGGACCTGTGATAAAGGAAAAGACTGAGTAAGATCCATCAGTCTTTCAGAAGTAGGGCAGCATCAATATGGGAGGCGCAGTGAGAATTATGTGCTACAAGTTACCATTGCTCTACTGAAGAGACTGATTTGGACTACGGCTACACCCTAGAACAAAGCAGCACAATCTTGCACTACTTTAAAAATAATAAACTCTTGATTGAAGAATCTATACTAACACCTCACTTTACCACTTCCTATCATTAACCTAGGCAAAGAGAATGACTGGAGTGGGAGGGGAGGAGCAGTTTGGCAGCTCTGCTGTGGTGCTCTTTGCCGCCTCCTGCTGACCAGGAGGTGAATATCCCATTATTAAGATGATCCGTGGAATCATTGTGTCATAAAGAAAAAAAATGCCACTGTCCCCAGATAGGCTGCAGCGCATGCAAAAAACTTCAGGTTTCAAACAATGCAGCATTCTATACGATTGCTCATTTATATCCGTCCCTAAATGCCCTAGGAAAGGAGATAAGAGGGGCAATGTCTTGGAATGCAAAGCAAACCATACTAAATGCCTTAAAATCATGTGTTTTACATTCAGATCTACTGCAACTGAGTGCTTAATTTCTGACATACAGTATTACCTAAATATAAAATAACGTCACTATTTAAATAGTAATCAATGGATTTCAAGCTGGATTACTTGGAATCAAAGAAACCAATTTAATTAATTGCACATGGAGATGAAGGGTTCACCATAACCTACCTACTATAAATCAATGCCAAAGAAAGGAGTCTCCTGCCTGGGTAGATTAAGAATGATTAGCAATCATCAGTATTGCTGACAAAATTCTAGTGTGTAAAATGAAAACATTTCTTTGTTTTTTTTAACGTGGTTTGGTTTCAAAACCACGTCCATATGTTCAAAGTAACCCGCATATTTTCTTACTTATTCAAAAAGAAATTAATGTGTATTAAGTGCATGGATGTGTTTTACCTGAATTAGTAAAAAAAAGTGTTTAATTTTTCTTAATGGGATATTGTAAACTAGATTTTTCTTTGCATATGTTTTGTAGATCCATTTATATAGCCCATCTGGGAGTGTTATTTAAAAATAAACAAAAACTATACATTTTTTTAAAAAAAAACTGCTGATTTTTTGGGTCCTAACCAAGCCCCAAAGCTTTAGATGTATACTGATGGCTACAGCTTCCCACATTCTCCTGTTTTTATAATGGGTCATATGCAGGAGAGAGGGGGGGGGGGCTGCTATTCTTGCTTTCTCAGCCCATTTCAGTGGATGTCCCAGCATAACCTCATCAACAGTGCTAAATTAGGAGCTTCTACGAAAATTTTTAAAGCTTTTTATACTGGATTTTTATTTCAGTATCTGTGTATGTTCTTCTTTATAGTGTATATTACACGCAGTTATATGGAAATTGGTGTATACTGTCCCTTTAACACTCGCCTGCATTTTAGGACACAGATTTTTAAAATAATTTATGCAGTTATTGAAAAGTCTCATTGATTTTGAATAGGCACCTTAACAACATGACTTACTAAGTAGATAATCTTGTGTCTGTCCCCAGTGATGTGTTTAAACATGCTCATCATAACTGTTCTTAAATTGCACAATGTACAATCAAACATACAATTTCCGTTTTTATCTGGATGGTATTCATAGATAAATTCAAGACCTGAAACAGAAGACAAACATGAGAATATATTAGCATACATGGGTAACACAAAGGCTTTAGGCAATAAAAGATGGAAACCTTGATATTGTGTTTTCTAATTCCAAATTTGGCAAAAGATATCCCTGCCCAGAACACTATAGAGCAATTCAACATTATAATGTTTTCATAAGACTCAGCAATCCCAAAATAAAAATATATTCCTTTTTTGCATTCTTAAAAGGGGCATTAAACAGAAGTTACTATTCCCTATGCAAGCTCTCTTAAAAAAAAAAAAAAAAAAAAAAAAAAGAGACAGTCTACTTCAGATAATCCCTTTATTACCCATTCCTCAGTTTCCCATAACCAAAACTTTTTTACCGTTAACCTCTGTGATTACCTTGTATCTAAGCCTCTGCAGATTGCCCCCTTATTTCAGTTCTTTTGACAGACTTGCATTTTAGCCAATCAGTGCCCTCTCATAAGTAACTCCACAGGCTTGAACACCATTGAGATAAAGGGGAGCCTTCAAGTGCTTAGAATTTAGCATATGAGCCTACCTGGGTTTAGCTTTCAAGTAAGAATACCAAGAGAACAAAGCAAATTTGATGATAAAAGAAATGCAACATATAATTCTGTTTGCATTTTTAAAAAAAATATATTTATTGTACATAGCCAAAAATAATAAAGCATTAATAAAACAAGACATTTTGTGTCACGCAGGACTATCATGTACAGACGCAATTACAATATAAAAAGAAAAACTCACACAAAGCAAGTGAACATCATAAGTTTAAGATATTGCGTACATGCTTTCATCCTCAGTCCGAGGAATGGTTTAGGAGTTTAAATGAAAACTGAAAAATGTTCTTAATTTTCCCCATACCTCTAGAAACTGGTCCCTACTAGTTCTGGGATACAACACATTTGCCCCCCCCCCCCCCCCCAAAAAAAAAAAAAGGGAAGAAGGAAGAGAGAGAAGGGCCGAGCAAGATCTGCTGGTATCAAGAACCTTGCCCCTGCGTGGGGTTTTCTCGCCTTCGCCTAATGGATTTCTCTGTAGTTTCTAATCCAAGTATGTGGGAATACATCTAACAGAACCAATTCGGCAAAGCTGATAGAGGAAACAAATGGAGACAGAATCTGCCCCAGCAACGAGATTGGGCATGACTTAATAATTGGAGCTCATCCTACCAAAAACGTATTAATTCTTTTCTCAGATACCTGATATAGTTGAAAAGATTCATATAGAATTTGCGCTTGTATTCCCTTCAAAATTTGTGCCATACTAGGTGGACGTTTGGCAATCCAATTTTTAAAAATACAATATCTAACTATCAATATAATAGTGTTTACAATTCGTGTTTGAGAACTAGCCCTAGGGTTAGGCACTAGATAGACTATATCTTCCAGAGAAAAAGAAAAGACCACATTGTAAACACTAATGAGCCAATATTGAATTTTCTGCCACAGTTGTCGAATTTTGGGACAAGACCAAAGCATATGAGGAAGGTCTGCTCTGGAATTAGAGCAACGTGAACATACTACCAATTTATTTGGGTAAAATTTAGATAGTTTAAGCAGAGTTAAATAAAAATAATTTATTAATTTCAGATGAGATTCTTTCCAACTAACCGATATAGGATATTTAGCTACAGTAATAAGACTCTGTAATTTTTTCTCAATCCATTGTAGGAATAATGGGTAACCAAAAGTTACATAATTTGTCTACAGCTAATACGCTTTGTTTAGTAAGTATGATATTGTATATTAGGGAATTTGAAGCATCCCCTGCTATAAATTTCTGAATGCAGGTCTTAACCTCGGACCACTCAACCTTGGTAGAGCAATACAATTTTTGCAAGCTAGTAGTGTGTCGCATTTGAAAATACGCAAAAAGGTTTAGACAAGGAAGAGCAAAGTGTTGAAAGATAGTCTCCCAGGAGTGTATCTGATAAAGATATTCAACAAATGCTGAATATGGGCTAAGACCTCTATCCTGCCATTCTTGAAAAGTTTTCTGGTCAATTTCAGGGGTAAAAAGGTGATTACCCCTGATAGGCAGATATTCAGAGAAGGAGAAATCAATTCTTAAAAGAAGACCAAAAAACAAAAACAAACTTATGCCAAGCAAGAATTATATTTTTAAATGACCAGAGAAGAGTAATATTAAAAGGAAGATTATGTAAGGGACAATGTTAAAGGGACTTTAAAAAGACCATGGAGCAACGAGATGTAGTTCCATACCACTAGAGGTAACAAGATTAGTTTGGGCAATCCAGTCAATGGCTAATTTAAGCAAAGTTGCCCAATTGTAAAATTTGACATTAGGAAGAGCTAAACCAGCAGCAGAGTATTTTTTATGACAACCTGCTAAGAGATTTTTTAGATTTCCATATAAATTTAGAGAACCACGAAGCAAGCTTACGTAAATCTTTATTTAGTATAAAAAGAGGCACATTTTGCAGCGAGTATAAGATACGTGGAAAGATTATAATTTTGATTAAATTTATAGATGCTGTATTAGATAATGGAAAAGCTGCCCATAGCTTGAGATCTTCTTTAACCTTTTGAAAGAGAAATGTAAAGTTAGCCCGATACCAATGTTTAGGGTCTTTATAGATTTCAAGACCGAGATATTTAATAGCATTAACTATGCGAAACGTAGTCTTAGGTTGTTTTATACTCTGTTTACCGAGCCACATGAGTTCACATTTCTCTAAATTAACTTTATATCCTGCAAAAGAGCTAAACTCATCTATACAATCCCTAAGGTAGTACAATCTTTAAACAGTATTCTGCAGAAATATTAAAATATCATCTGCATAGAGTAATATATTTAAACTTTGAGTACCAGCTGGGATCCCCAAGGGCTCCATTGCAATATTAAACAGGAGAGGTGAAAGGGGACAACCCTGTCTTGTTCCCCTGTGCAGAATTATTTTAGAAGACAAAGTGCGATTAATAAGCAGAAATGATACAGGGTTCCGATAATTTTTTAAAATGAATTTAACAAAATTTTGCAAGCGTTGTAAAAAGAAGCGTCCAAGATATGTCAAATGCTTTGACAGCATCCAATGTAAGAATAGCTATGTCTTTAAAGTCACTCTTCTCCTTAAAATTTATCACAATTCCATATATAGTCAACTAAGATAATTAGTTTACATATGTTCTTAGAGGGATTCCGATCTGTGATAAAACCAGACTGTACAGGATGAATAAGTTTATCCAGACAGGTAGCAAGTCTGTAAAACCTAAAAGAGAGGCCAGGATTTTAAAAATCAGCATTGAGCACTGAAATGGGTCTATACGAAGCTGGATCTTCGGGGTTTTTAAATTTGTTTAAAATTAATGAAATATAAGCGGCAGAAAAAAAGAGCAGATATTGGATTATCAGTAGGAAAAAAAAAAAGACTATTAAAGAGTTTCTCTAAAATTGGAATTAGCTCTACAGCTAAACTTTTATAATATTCTGCTGGAAACCCATCCGGGCCAGCCGATTTGTTGAGTTTGGATGAATCAATTGCTTTGCCAATCTCTTCAGCAGTAATAGGAGCATTAAGTGATTCTGACTCCTCTTTCTGTATCCTAGGTAAGGTGAACTTTAACCAGAAATTCTCTTGATTAGTACAATTAACATAAATTTCTGCAGGAGCTTTATATTTCTTTAAGAAAATGTGCACAATATAAATGTTGAAAAGCTGGAAATAAATTATCTCTGGACATTGCTTCTGTCACATGGTGCAAGAATAACTAAGCTCCATGGTGGCAGAGCCCTGTCTGAAGATGCCGAGCTTCACCAAAGAGCTGCAGGCTCCAGAGGGAAAAAAAAGCACATAGCGTAACAACCATGCTATTGTAGTTTTGTCCAGCAATTCAATGTGATTTTAAGCAATGGTAGTGTATACAAAACCATAATTTATGTAAGAACTTACCTGATAAATTCATTTCTTTCATATTGGCAAGAGTCCATGAGCTAGTGATAGTATGGGATACACAATGCTACCAGGAGGGGCAAAGTTTCCCAAACCTCAAAATGCCTATAAATAGCCAAGTAGTGGTGTGATAGAAAAAGGAGTAAAAAAAAAAAAAAAAAAAAAAAAAAAAAATACAAAGAGAGGAACTGGAAATATAATTGTGCTTTTATACAAAAAATCATAACCACCAGAAAAAGGGTGGGTCTTGTGCACTCTTGCCAATATGAAAGAAATTAATTTATCAGGTAAGTTCTTACATAAATGTTTTCTTTCATGTAATTGGCAAGAGTCCACGAGCTAGTGACGTATGGGATAGAAATACCCAAGATGTGTAAGTCCACAGAAAGGTCACTAGAAAGGGAGGGATAAAATAAAAACAGCCATTTTCCGCTGAAAAAATTAAATACACAAAAAAAAAAAAAAAAAGTTTCTCATAAATTGAAAAAAAACACAACAAAACTTAAACTATTAGCAGAAGAATCAAACTGAAACAGCTGCATGAAGAACTTTTCTACCAAAGACTGCTTCAGAAGAAGCAAATACATCAAAATGGTAAAATTTAAAGTATGCAAAGACGACCAAGTTGCTGCTTTGCAAATCTGATCAACTGAAGCTTCATTCTTAAAAGCCCAAGAAGTGGAGACTGATCTAGTAGAATGAGCTGTGATCCTCTGAGGCAGGGACTGTCCCACCTCCAAATAAGCCTTATGAATCAAAAGCTTTAACCAAGATGCCAAAGAAATGGCAGAAGCTTTCTGACCTTTCCTAGGACCAGAGAAGACAACAAATAGACTAGATTCTTCCTGAAATCTTTAGTAGCTTCAACATAATATTTCAAAGCTCTTACAACATTTAAAGAATGCAAAGATCTTTCAAGAGTATTCTTGGGATTAGGACACAAGGAAGGAACAAAAATTTCCCTACTATTGTTAGAATTCACAACCTTAGGAATAATTTAAACGAAGTCCACAAAACGGCCTTATCCTGATGAAAAATAAGAAAAGGAGACTCACAAGAGAGCAGACAATTCGGAAACTCTTCTAGCTGAAGAGATAGCCAAAAAAAGGAATACTTTCCAAGACAGTAGTTTAATATCCAAAGAATGCATGTATCAAAAGGAGGAACCTGCAAAGTCTTCAAAACCAAATTTAGACTCCAAGGAGGAGAGATTGTTTTAATAACAGGCTTGATACGAACCAAAGCCTGAACAAAACAATGAATATCAGGAAGCTTAGCAATCTTTCTATGACATAAAACAGAAAGAGCAGAGATTTGTCCCTTCAAAGTACTTGCAGACAAACCTTTATCCAAACCATACTGAAGAAACTGTAAAATTCTAGGAATTCTAAAAGAATGCCGGGAGAATGTATGAGAAGAACACCATGAAATATAGGTCTTCCAGACTTGATAATAAATCTTCCTTGAAACAGATTTACAAGCCTGTAACATAGTATTAATCACTGAGTCAGAGAGACCTCTATGACTAAGCTTTCAATTTCCATACCTTCAAATTTAACGATTTAAGATCCTGATGGAAAAACAGCCCTTGAGACAGAAGGTCTGGTCTTGGAGGAAATAACCAAGGTTGGCAACTGGACATCCGGACAAGATCCGCATACCAAAATCTGTGAGGCCATGCTGGTGCTATCAGAAAACATAATTTATGTAAGAACCTACCTGATAAATTCATTTCTTTCATATTAGCAAGAGTCCATGAGCTAGTGATGTATGGGATATACATTCCTACCAGGAGGGGCAAAGTTTCCCAAACCTAAAATGCCTATAAATACACCCCTCACCACACCTACAAATCAGTTTAACTAATAGCCAAGTAGTGGGGTGATAAGAAAAAAGTGCGAAAGCATAAAAAATAAGGAATTGGAATAATTGTGCTTTATACAAAAAAAATCATAACCACCACAAAAAGGGTGGACCTCATGGACTCTTGCTAATATGAAAGAAATGAATTTATCAGGTAAGTTCTTACATAAATTATGTTTTCTTTCATGTAATTAGCAAGAGTCCATGAGCTAGTGACGTATGGGATAATGATTACCCAAGATGTGGAACTTCCACGCAAGAGTCACTAGAGAGGGAGGGCCAATTCCGCTGAAAAAATAATCCACACCCCAAAATAAAGTTTAAATCTTATAATGAAAAAAACTGAAATTATAAGCAGAAGAATCAAACTGAAACAGCTGCCTGAAGTACTTTTCTACCAAAAACTGCTTCAGAAGAAGAAAACACATCAAAATGGTAGAATTTAGTAAAAATATGCAAAGAAGACCAAGTGGCTGCTTTGCAAATCTGATCAACCGCAGCTTCATTCCTAAACGCCCAGGAAGTAGAAACTGACCTAGTAGAATGAGCTATAATCCTTTGAGGCGGAGTTTTACCCGACTCGACATAAGCATGATGAATCAAAGATTTTAACCAAGATGCCAAAGAAATGGCAGAGGCCTTCTGACCTTTCCTGGAACCGGAAAAGATAACAAATAGACTAGAAGTCATTCGGAAATCTTTAGTAGCTTCAACATAATATTTCAAAGCTCTAACTACATCCAAAGAATGCAACTATCTTTCCTTAGAATTCTTAGGATTAGGACACAATGAAGGAACCACAATTTCTCTACTAATGTTGTTAGAGTTCACAACTTTAGGTAAAAATTTAAAAGAAGTTCGCAACACCGCCTTATACTGATGAAAAATCAGAAAAGGAGATTCACAAGAAAGAGCAGATAACTCTGAAACTAGTCTAGCAGAAGAGATGGCCAAAAGGAACAGGACTTTCCAAGAAAGTAATTTAATGTCCAGAGAATGCATAGGTTCAAACGGAGGAGCTTGAAAAGCCCCCAGAACCAAATTCAAACTCCAAGGAGGAGAAATTGACTTAATGACAGGTTTGATACGAACCAAAGCCTGTACAAAACAATGAATATCAGGAAGATTAGCAATCTTTCTGTGAAAAAGAACAGAAAGAGCAGAGATCTGTCCTTTCAAAGAACTTGCAGACAAACCTTTATCCAGACCATCCTGAAGAAATTGTAAAATTCTAGGAATTCTTAAAGAATGCCAGGAAAAATGATGAGAAGAGCACCAAGAAATGTAAGTCTTCCAGACTCGATAATATATCTTCCTAGACACAGATTTACGAGCCTGTAACATAGTATTAATTACGGAGTCAGAGAAACCTCTATGACTGAGAATCAAGCGTTCAATCTCCATACCTTCAAATTTAATGATTTGAGATCATGATGGAAAAAAGGGCCTTGAGATAGAAGGTCTGGTCTTAACGGAAGAGTCCAAGGTTGGCAAGTAGCCATCCGAACAAGATCCGCATACCAAAACCTCTGAGGCCATGCTGGAGCCACCAGCAGAACAAAACGAACGCTCCTTTAGAATCTTGGAGATCACTCTTGGAAGAAGAACCAGAGGCGGAAAGATAAGCAGGATGATACTTCCAAGGAAGTGACAACGCATCCACTGCCTCCGCCTGAGGATCCCTGGATCTGGACAGATACCTGGGAAGTTTCTTGTTTAGATGAGAAGCCATCAGATCTATTTCTGGAAGACCCCAGATTTGAACAATCTGAAGAAACACCTCTGGGTGAAGAGACCATTCGCCCGGATGTAACGTCTGGCGACTGAGATAATCCGCTTCCCAATTGTCTACACCTGGGATGTGAACCGCAGAAATTAGACAGGAGCTGGATTCCGCCCAAGCAAGTATCCGAGATACTTCTTTCATAGCCAGAGGACTGCGAGTCCCCCCTTGATTGACATATGCCACGGTTGTGACATTGTCTGTCTGAAAACAAATTAAATATTCTCTCTTCAGAAGAGGCCACGACTGAAGAGCTCTGAAAATCGCACGGAGTTCCAAAATGTTGATAGGTAATCTCGCCTCCCGAGATTCCCAAACCCCCTGCGCTGTCAGAGACCCTCATACAGCTCCCCAACCTGTCAGACTCGCATCTGTTGAGATCACAGTGCAAGTTGGAAGAACAAAAGAAGCCCCTTGAACTAAACAATGGTGATCTGTCCACCACGTCAGAGAGTGTCGTACAATCGGATTTAAAGATATAAACTGTGATATCTTTGTATAATCCCTGCTCCACTGGTTCAGCATACAAAGCTGAAGAGGTCGCATGTGAAAACGAGCAAAGGAGATCGCGTCAGAGACAAAGTCATGGACACTGAATCTATTTGGAAACCAAAAAAGGTTACCTTTGTCTGAGGAATCAATGAACTCTTTGGTAAATTGATCCTCCAACCATGTTCTTGAAGAAATAACACAAGTCGATTCGTATGAAATTCTGCTAAAATGTGAAGACTGAGCAAGTACCAAGATATCGTCCAAATAAGGAAATACCACAATACCCTGTTCTCTGATTACAGATAGCAGGGCACCGAGAACCTTTGAAAAAAATCCTTGGAGCTGTTGCTAGGCCAAACGGCAGAGCCACAAATTGGTAATGCTTGTCTAGAAAAGAGAATCTCAGAAACTGATAATGATCTGGATGAATCGGAATATGCAGATATGCATCCTGTAAATCTATTGTGGACATATAATGCCCTTGCTGAACAAAAGGCAGAATAGTCCTTATAGTTACCATTTTGAATGTTGGTATCCTTACATAACTATTCAATATTTTTAAATCCAGAACTGGTCTGAAGGAATTCTCCTTCTTTGGTACAATGAATAGATTGGAGTAAAACCCCAGACCCCGTTCCAGAACTGGAACTGGCACAATTACTCCAGCCAACTCTACATCTGAAACACATTTCAGAAATGCTTGAGCCTTTACTGGATTTATTGGAATGCGAGAAAGAAAAAAATCTTCTTGCAGGAGGCCTTACCTTGAAACCTATTCTGTACCCTTGTGAAACAATGTTCTGAATCCAAAGACTGTGAATCGAATTGATCCAAATTTCTTTGAAAATCGTCATCTGCCCCCTACCAGCTGTGCTGGAATGAGGGCCGCACCTTCATGTGGACTTGGGAGCTGGCTTTTGCTTTCTAAAAGGCTTGGATTTATTCCAGACTGGAGATGGTTTCCAAACTGATAATGTTCCTTTAGGGGAAGGATCAGGCTTCTGTTCCTTATTCTGACGAAAGGAACGAAAACGATTAGCAGCCCTATATTTACCTTTAGATTTTTTTATCCTGAGGTAAAAAAGTTCCTTTCCCCCCAGTAACAGTTGAAATAATAGAATCCAACTGGGAACCAAACAATTTATTACCTTGGAAAGAAAGGGAAAGCAAAGTTGACTTAGAAGACATATCTGCATTCCAAGTTTTAAGCCATAAAGCTCTTCAAGCTAAAATAGCTAAAGACATATACCTGACATCAATTCTAATGATATCAAAGATGGCATCACAGGGGGGCGGAGCTAGCTGCCTAAGACAATGGTCGCCTTTTTGTAGAGCTCCTGTTTCTGGTCTTATTATATGGGGCTTATTTGCTTATTCTGTAGCTAATTGTTCCCCAGAGACAGATATTAAGCTTATGTGATTCTCAAGAACGTGTTCGGGAGCAAAACAGCTTTAAATAACCTGATTCACTGCGTGCCAAAGCAAATCCATGGCAACTCAGCGGACTGAGTTACTCAAGATGGCGCTGACCTCGTGGGGTGAGGAACTTAGAGCCATGATAAATTCTCACTTTTCTAATCTGTCGAAAGCGCTTACAGTTGCAACTGGGCATGATTTGCCAGCCATGTTTGAACTGAGCCATCAAGAGAAGTCGCAGAGCCCTCCAGATGACAGTCCCCACAACTGCCTTACATCATATGTGCCAGAGGTGAGCTGTCTCGGAGCGATCTCTACACAGGAGGATAAGCTCTTATCTTTATGGCACACAGATCCCGGACACCGCAGCTGTTTCTTCGAACACTGAGGCGGCCTACTGCATGTTGCAGTCCACTAAATCGTTTATCGCTAGAGGGTACCCTAGAAATGGAAAGTTTTGCTCATCCTCCCCCTCCCTTCTGATGTGGGAGTCCTGCGATGATGTAGTTTCATCAAACAGAGAAGATTTATCTGTGCTTCTAAGCCGGGAACTTTGCTGGGCTGAAGATGCGCTGTGCTGGGGATGCAGTATGTTGTCCAGCCATATGAGTGATACCAAGTCAGCCCTCCTCATCTGTGTACCGCAGCAGTTAAATCTCACAGACGAACTACATAGATTGGGTATTGGCTGAGGTGGAAAGACATATGCTGTACAGGTCTTGGTGAGAAACATGGACGCAAGTAGACTTGATATGGGTTGATAAGACAGCTCTGTGTCTGTTTCTATATATTGCAGCCTACGTTGGGAAACTGCATACTTTGAATAATATATATTTACTAAGTGACCTGCACTACGATACCAAAAAGTATGACTCTCACTCTCCTATTCACCACCTTTTACGATAAGATAGACTAGCACTATCCCTCTCTATTTTGTTGTATGGCTGGTCCAGTATTATAATTCAGCAGACTGTTCTCACTCTAGATATATGCTTATTATAAGAGTTAAATGTTAGCCCAGTTCTCTATATACCCTTATCACTCTTACTTCTGATTGGTTCCACTAGTTTAACTCAACATGAGAACATTTACACAGAAGTTATATATTCAACGGCTTTAACGCCCAACTAAGAAAATACATGATCATTCTCCGTCCGTCCGTCCCCCATATATGTAGAACTCTGGCATTATGTGACTATGCCAGAGCATTCTTGCGCGGTTTCCCTTGAAACATACCGCAATTAAGATTACCATCTTCTTACCTACCCAGAATCTGGTGGCTCAGATACCTTCTAGCTTAACATTTTAGTTCTTATATATTGTAAGCCACAATTAGCTGTTCGTCTATAACATTACTCTGGGTTTCATAAGCTTGAAAAGCTTAAAAAGTTTATATTCTTTATATCATATATATTCTAAATTGCTACATGCTTATTCTTTTTATGCTATTATATAGAATAGAATCAAAGAAAATACAGAAAATATGAGGTTAATTTCTAACATATTTGCATAAATGTGACGTAACAGTTATGACTATATATATATATGGATATGTTCTTTCTTTGTATATGTTTATGATATCCGTATAATAATTTATCTGTTGTATTGCATATTTAACCTCAATAAAAATTATTTAAACAAAAAAAAAAGATGGCATCACAAATAGTTATTAGCATGTTGAAGAAGATTAACAATGCTATGAGTATTATGATCTGACACTTGTTGTGCCAAAGCCTCCAACCAAAAAGTGGAAGCTGCCGCAACATCAGCCAAAGAAATAGCAGGGCTAAGAAGATTACCTGAACATAAATAAGCTTTCCTTAGAAAGGAATCAATTTTCCTATCTAAAGGATCCTTAAAGGAAGTACTATCTGCCGTAGGAATAGTAATATGTTTAGCAAGAGTAGAGATAGCCCCATCAACTAGGGATTTTGTCCCAAAACTCTAATCTGTCAGATGGCACAGGATACAATTTCTTAAACCTTTTAGAAGGAGTAAATGAATTACCCAGATTATTCCATTCCCTGGAAATTACTTCAGAAATAGCATCAGGGACAGGAAAAGTTTCCGGAATAACTGTAGGAGGTTTAAAAACCAAATTTAAACGCTTAGTAGATTTAGTATCAAGAGGACTAGATTCCTCCATCTCTAATGCAATTAAAACTTCTTTAAGTAAAGAACGAATAAATTCCATTTTAAATAAATATGAAGATTTATCAGTGTCAATATCTGAGACAGAATCCTCTGAACCAGAAAAATCATCATCAGAAACAGACATATCAGAATGATGATGTTCATTTAAAAATTCATCTGAAAAATGAGAAGTTTTAAAAGACCTTTTACGTTTACTGGAAGGAGGAATAACAGACATAGCCTTCCTAATAGATTTTGAAACAAAATCTCTTATATTAACAGGAACATCCTGAGTATTAAATGTTGATGGAACAGCAACAGGTAATGGTATATTACCAATGGAAATACTATCTGCATTAGCAAGCTTATCATGACATTCATCACAAACTACAGCCGGAGGGACAGATACCACAAGTTTACAGCAGATACACTTAACTTTGGTGGAACCAGCATCAGGCAGCGTTTTTCCAGAAGTAGCTTCTGATCCAGGGTCAATCTGAGACATCTTGCAATATGTAAGAGAAAAAACAACATATAAAGCAAAATTTATCAAATTCCTTAAAATGACAGTTTCAGGAATGGGAAAAAATGCCAATGAACAAGCCTCTAGCAACCAGAAGCAAGTGAAAAAACAGAATTTATGTTTACCTGATAAATTTCTTTCTCCAACGGTGTGTCCGGTCCACGGCGTCATCCTTACTTGTGGGATATTCTCTTCCCCAACAGGAAATGGCAAAGAGCCCAGCAAAGCTGGTCACATGATCCCTCCTAGGCTCCGCCTACCCCAGTCATTCGACCGACGTTAAGGAGGAATAATAGCATAGGAGAAACCATATGGTACCGTGGTGACTGTAGTTAAAGAAAATAAATTATCAGACCTGATTAAAAAACCAGGGCGGGCCGTGGACCGGACACACCGTTGGAGAAAGAAATTTATCAGGTAAACATAAATTCTGTTTTCTCCAACATAGGTGTGTCCGGTCCACGGCGTCATCCTTACTTGTGGGAACCAATACCAAAGCTTTAGGACACGGATGAAGGGAGGGAGCAAATCAGGTCACCTAAATGGAAGGCACCACGGCTTGCAAAACCTTTCTCCCAAAAATAGCCTCAGAAGAAGCAAAAGTATCAAACTTGTAAAATTTGGTAAAAGTGTGCAGTGAAGACCAAGTCGCTGCCCTACATATCTGATCAACAGAAGCCTCGTTCTTGAAGGCCCATGTGGAAGCCACAGCCCTAGTGGAATGAGCCGTGATTCTTTCGGGAGGCTGCCGTCCGGCAGTCTCGTAAGCCAATCTGATGATGCTTTTAATCCAAAAAGAGAGAGAGGTAGAAGTTGCTTTTTGACCTCTCCTTTTACCTGAATAAACAACAAACAGGGAAGATGTTTGTCTAAAATCCTTTGTAGCATCTAAATAGAATTTTAGAGCGCGAACAACATCCAAATTGTGCAACAAGCGTTCCTTCTTTGAAACTGGTTTCGGACACAGAGAAGGTACGATAATCTCCTGGTTAATGTTTTTGTTAGAAACAACTTTTGGAAGAAAACCAGGTTTAGTACGTAAAACCACCTTATCTGCATGGAACACCAGATAAGGAGGAGAACACTGCAGAGCAGATAATTCTGAAACTCTTCTAGCAGAAGAAATTGCAACTAAAAACAAAACTTTCCAAGATAATAACTTAATATCAACGGAATGTAAGGGTTCAAACGGAACCCCCTGAAGAACTGAAAGAACTAGATTGAGACTCCAAGGAGGAGTCAAAGGTTTGTAAACAGGCTTGATTCTAACCAGAGCCTGAACAAAGGCTTGAACATCTGGCACAGCTGCCAGTTTTTTGTGAAGTAACACCGACAAGGCAGAAATCTGTCCCTTCAGGGAACTTGCCGATAATCCTTTTTCCAATCCTTCTTGAAGGAAGGATAGAATCCTAGGAATCTAAACCTTGTCCCAAGGGAATCCTTTAGATTCACACCAACAGATATATTTTTTCCAAATTTTGTGGTAAATCTTTCTAGTTACAGGCTTTCTGGCCTGAACAAGAGTATCGATAACAGAATCTGAGAAACCTCGCTTCGATAAAATCAAGCGTTCAATCTCCAAGCAGTCAGCTGGAGTGAAACCAGATTCGGATGTTCGAACGGACCCTGAACAAGAAGGTCTCGTCTCAAAGGTAGCTTCCAAGGTGGAGCCGATGACATATTCACCAGATCTGCATACCAAGTCCTGCGTGGCCACGCAGGAGCTATCAAGATCACCGACGCCCTCTCCTGATTGATCCTGGCTACCAGCCTGGGGATGAGAGGAAACGGCGGGAACACATAAGCTAGTTTGAAGGTCCAAGGTGCTACTAGTGCATCCACTAGAGCCGCCTTGGGATCCCTGGATCTGGACCCGTAGCAAGGAACTTTGAAGTTCTGACGAGAGGCCATCAGATCCATGTCTGGAATGCCCCAAAGTTGAGTGACTTGGGCAAAGATTTCCGGATGGAGTTCCCACTCCCCCGGATGCAATGTCTGACGACTCAGAAAATCCGCTTCCCAATTTTCCACTCCCGGGATGTGGATAGCAGACAGGTGGCAGGAGTGAGACTCCGCCCATAGAATAATCTTGGTCACTTCTTCCATCGCTAGGGAACTCCTTGTTCCCCCCTGATGGTTGATGTACGCAACAGTCGTCATGTTGTCTGATTGAAACCGTATGAACTTGGTCCTCGCTAGCTGAGGCCAAGCCTTGAGAGCATTGAATATCGCTCTCAGTTCCAGAATATTTATCGGTAGAAGAGATTCTTCCCGAGACCAAAGACCCTGAGCTTTCAGGGATCCCCAGACCGCGCCCCAGCCCATCAGACTGGCGTCGGTCGTGACAATGACCCACTCTGGTCTGTGGAATGTCATCCCTCGTGACAGGTTGTCCAGGGACAGCCACCAACGGAGTGAGTCTCTGGTCCTCTGATTTACTTGTATCTTTGGAGACAAGTCTGTATAGTCCCCATTCCACTGACTGAGCATGCACAGTTGTAATGGTCTTAGATGAATGCGCGCAAAAGGAACTATGTCCATTGTCGCTACCATCAACCCGATCACTTCCATGCACTGAGCTACGGAAGGAAGAGGAACGGAATGAAGTATTCGACAAGAGTCCAGAAGCTTTGTCTTTCTGGCCTCTGTTAGAAAAATCCTCATTTCTGAGGAGTCTATAATTGTTCCCAAGAAGGGAACCCTTGTTGACGGGGATAGAGAACTCTTTTCCACGTTCACTTTCCAGCCGTGCGATCTGAGAAAGGCCAGGACGATGTCCGTGTGAGCCTTTGCTCGAGGGAGGGACGACGCTTGAATCAGAATGTCGTCCAGGTAAGGTACAACTGCAATGCCCCTTGGTCTTAGCACAGCTAGAAGGGACCCTAGTACCTTTGTGAAAATCCTTGGAGCAGTGGCTAATCCGAAAGGAAGCGCCACGAACTGGTAATGTTTGTCCAGGAATGCAAACCTTAGGAACCGATGATGTTCCTTGTGGATAGGAATATGTAGATACGCATCCTTTAAATCCACCGTGGTCATGAATTGACCTTCCTGGATGGAAGGAAGGATAGTTCGAATGGTTTCCATCTTGAAAGATGGGACCTTGAGAATTTTGTTTAAGATCTTGAGATCTAGGATTGGTCTGAACGTTCCCTCTTTTTTGGGAACTATGAACAGATTGGAGTAGAACCCCATCCCTTGTTCTCTCAATGGAACAGGATGAATCACTCCCATTTTTAACAGGTCTTCTACACAATGTAAGAACGCCTGTCTTTTTATGTGGTCTGAAGACAACTGAGACCTGTGGAACCTTCCCCTTGGGGGAAGTCCCTTGAATTCCAGAAGATAACCCTGGGAGACTATTTCTAGCGCCCAAGGATCCAGAACATCTCTTGCCCAAGCCTGAGCGAAGAGAGAGAGTCTGCCCCCCACCAGATCCGGTCCCGGATCGGGGGCCGATATTTCATGCTGTCTTGGTAGCAGTGGCAGGTTTCTTTGCCTGCTTTCCCTTGTTCCAGCCTTGCATTGGTCTCCAAGCTGGCTTGGCCTGAGAAGTATTACCCTCTTGCTTAGAGGACGTAGCACCTTGGGCTGGTCCGTTTTTACGAAAGGGACGAAAATTAGGTCTATTTTTTGCCTTGAAAGGCCGATCCTGAGGAAGGGCATGGCCCTTACCCCCAGTGATATCAGAGATAATCTCTTTCAAGTCAGGACCAAACAGCGTTTTCCCCTTGAAAGGAATGTTTAGTAGCTTGTTCTTGGAAGACGCATCAGCCGACCAAGATTTCAACCAAAGCGCTCTGCGCGCCACAATAGCAAACCCAGAATTCTTAGCCGCTAACTTAGCCAATTGCAAAGAGGCGTCTAGAGTGAAAGAATTAGCCAATTTGAGAGCATTGACTCTGTCCATAATCTCCTCATAAGGAGGAGAGTCACTATCGAGCACCTTAATCAGTTCATCAAACCAGAAATATGCGACTGTAGTGACAGGGACAATGCATGAAATGGGTTGTAGAAGGTAACCCTGCTGAACAAACATCTTTTTAAGCAAACCTTCTAATTTTTTATCCATAGGATCTTTGAAAGCACAACTATCCTCTATGGGAATAGTGGTGCGTTTGTTTAAAGTAGAAACCGCTCCCTCGACCTTGGGGACTGACTGCCATAAGTCCTTTCTGGGGTCGACCATAGGAAACAATTTTTTAAATATGGGGGGAGGGACGAAAGGAATACCGGGCCTTTCCCATTCTTTATTAACAATGTCCGCCACCCGCTTGGGTATAGGAAAAGCTTCTGGGAGCCCCGGCACCTCTAGGAACTTGTCCATTTTACATAGTTTCTCTGGGATGACCAACTTTTCACAATCATCCAGAGTGGATAATACCTCCTTAAGCAAAATGCGGAGATGTTCCAATTTAAATTTAAAAGTAATCACATCAGATTCAGCCTGCTGAGAAATGTTCCCTAAATCAGTAATTTCTCCCTCAGACAAAACCTCCCTGGCTCCCTCAGATTGGGTTAGGGGCCCTTCAGAGATATTAATATCAGCGTCGTCATGCTCTTCAGTAACTAAAACAGAGCATCCACGCTTACGCTGACAAGGGTTCATTTTGGCTAAAATGTTTTTGACAGAATTATCCATTACAGCCGTTAATTGTTGCATAGTAAGGAGTATTGGCGCGCTAGATGTACTAGGGGCCTCCTGAGTGGGCAAGACTCGTGTAGACGAAGGAGGGAATGATGCAGTACCATGCTTACTCCCCTCACTTGAGGAATCATCTTGGGCATCATTGTCATTATCACATAAATCACATTTATTTAAATGAATAGGAATTCTGGCTTCCCCACATTCAGAACACAGTCTATCTGGTAGTTCAGACATGTTAAACAGGCATAAACTTGATAAGAAAGTACAAAAAACGTTTTGAAATAAAACCGTTACTGTCACTTTAAATTTTAAACTGAACACACTTTATTACTGCAATTGCGAAAAAACATGAAGGAATTGTTCAAAATTCACCAAACTTTCACCACAGTGTCTTAAAGCCTTGAAAATATTGCACACCAATTTTGGAAGCTTTAACCCTTAAAATAACGGAACCGGAGCCGTTTTAAGCTTTAACCCCTTTACAGTCCCTGGTATCTGCTTTGCTGAGACCCAACCAAACCCAAGGGGAATACGATACCAAATGATGCCTTCAGAAGTCTTTTATCAGTATCAGAGCTCCTCTCACATGCGACTGCATGCCATGCCTCTCAAAAACAAGTGCGCAACACCGGCGCGAAAATGAGACTCTGCCTATGCTTTGGGAAAGCCCCTAAAGAATAAGGTGTCTAAAACAGTGCCTGCCGATATAATTATATCAAAATACCCAGAATAAATGATTCCTCAAGGCTAAATAAGTGTTAATATCAATCGATTTAGCCCAAAAAATGTCTACAGTCTAAATAAGCCCTTGTGAAGCCCTTATTTACAATCGTAATAAACATGGCTTACCGGATCCCATAGGGAAAATGACAGCTTCCAGCATTACATCGTCTTGTTAGAATGTGTCATACCTCAAGCAGCAAAGGACTGCAAACTGTTCCCCCAACTGAAGTTAATGCTCTCAACAGTCCTGTGTGGAACAGCCATGGATTTTAGTTACGGTTGCTAAAATCATTTTCCTCATACAAACAGAATTCTTCATCTCTTTTCTGTTTCTGAGTAAATAGTACGTACCAGCACTATTTGAAAATAACAAACTCTTGATTGAATAATGAAAAACTACAGTTAAACACTAAAAAACTCTAAGCCATCTCCGTGGAGATGTTGCCTGTACAACGGCAAAGAGAATGACTGGGGTAGGCGGAGCCTAGGAGGGATCATGTGACCAGCTTTGCTGGGCTCTTTGCCATTTCCTGTTGGGGAAGAGAATATCCCACAAGTAAGGATGACGCCGTGGACCGGACACACCTATGTTGGAGAAATGAGACTTAAATAATGTGAGAAAAAAGGTGGAGACATAAATGACGCCCACATTTTTTGGCGCCAAAAAAGCCGCCCACATTATTGGCGCCCAAATGCTTTTGGCGCCAAGAATGACGCCACATCCGGTAACGCCGACATTTTGGCGCAAAACGTCAAAAAATGACACAAGCACGAACAACTTCAGGCGACAAGACGCCGTAAATGACATAGAAAATTTTTTTGCGCCAAAAAAGTCAGCTCCAAGAATGACTCAATAAAATGAAGCATTTTCAGCCCCCGCGAGCCTAACAGCCCACAGGGAAAAAAGTAAATTTTTAAGGTAAGAAAAAATGTTTTAATTCATATGCATTATCCCAAATAATGAAACTAACTGACTATCTGAAATAAGGAATATTGAACATCCTGAATCAAGGCAAATAAATGTTTAAACACATATTTAGAACTTTATATAAAAGTGCCCAACCATAGCTTAGAGTGTCACAAAATATAAGGCTTACTTACCCCAGGACACTCATCTACATGTAGTAGAAAGCCAAACCAGTACTGAAACGAGAATCAGTAGAGGTAATGGTATATAAGAGTATATCGTCGATCTGAAAAGGGAGGTAAGAGATGAATCTCTACAACCGATAACAGAGAACCTATGAAATAGATCCCGTAGAAGGAGACCATTGAATTCAAATAGGGAATACTCTCTTCACATCCCTCTGACATTCACTGCAACACTAAGAGGAAAACCGGGCTCCAGCCTGCTGCGAAGCGCATATCAACGTAGAATCTAGCACAAACTTACTTCACCACCTCCATGGGAGGCAAAGTTTGTAAAACTGATTTGTGGGTGTGGTGAGGGGTGTATTTATAGGCATTTTGAGGTTTGGGAAACTTTGCCCCTCCTGGAAGGAATGTATATCCCATACGTCACTAGCTCATGGACTCTTGCTAATTACATGAAAGAAATACATACGATTGTTTCATAATGATCTTGGAGATCACTCTTGGAAGAAGAACTAGAGGCGGAAAGATATAAGCAGGTTGGTAAAACCAAGGAACTGCTAAAGCATCCACCATCTCCGCCTGAGGATCCCTGGACCTGGATAGGTACCTGGGAAGTTTCTTGTTTAGATGAGAAGCCATAATATCTATTTCTGGAAGACTCCACATCTGTACAATCTGACAAAATACATCTGGATGGAGAAACCACTCCCCTGGATGTAAAGTCTGACGGCTGAGATAATCCACTTCCCAAAAGAAAAACAGTCAATTTGAAAAAAGGACTATACCCCAGGTTAGACATAACTTCCTAAAATATGCTTCAAACTGAAACTGACAGTCTGCAAAAAGAAAAAAAAATTATGCTTACCTAATAAATTTGCTTCTTTTTTGACATGAGTCCACGGATCATCTTAATTACTAATGGGATATTCAACTCCTGGTCAGCAGGAGGAGGCAAAGAGCACCACAGCAGAGCTGTTAAATAGCTCCTCCCTTCCCTCCCACTCCAGTCATTAGACTGAAGTTAGGAAGAGAAAGGAAAAGCCAAGGTGCAGAGGTGTCTGAAGTTTACATAACCCACAACTTGTCTACAAAAACAGGACGGGCTGTGGACTCATCGTTTCAAAAAAGAAATTTATCAGGCAAGCATATATTTTATTTTTTTAAGACACTATAGTCCACGGATCATCTTAATTACTAATGGGATTCAATACCCAAGCTAGAGTACACAGATTATACGGTAGGGACAAGACAGGGAACCCAAACTGAAGACACCACTGCTTGAAGAACCTTTCTCCCAAAAATAAATAAATTATAGAACTTTGAAAAAGTGTGAAGAGAGGACCAAGTTGCAGCCTAGCAAATCTGATCCATAGAAGCTTCATTTTTGAACGCCCATGAGGAAGCAACAGCCCTAGTGGAATGAGCCATAACACTCTCGGGAGGCCAAAAAGAGAAGTAGCCATAGCTTGTAGCTTTCTGACCCTTGCGTTTTCCTGAGAAAACCACAAACAAACAAGATTGTCAACAGTCCTTAGTCGCCTGCTGGTAAAACTAAAGCACAGACCACGTCAACATTGTGCAGAAGTCTTTCCTTCTGAAAAGAAGGATTAGGACACAAGGAGAACAAGAATCTCCTTATTAATATTCCGATCAGAACAACCTTAGGAAGAAATCCTAATTTAGTACGTAAAAACGACCTTATCTGAATGGAAATAAGATAAGGAGACTCCAATTGTAATGCCTAGAGCTCTGACACTCTTCGAGTGGAAGAAATAGCAAAAAAAAAAAAAAAAAAAAAAAAAAAAAACTTTCCAAGATAATGACACCTTGAAGAACTTTGAGAACTAAATTCCGATTCCATGGAGGAGTAACTGGTATGAACACAGGCCTGATCCTGACCAAGGCCTGACAAAATGATTGTACATCTGGGACATCTGCCAGACTTTTGTGAAACAAAATAGACAAAGACAGAGATTTGACCCTATAGGGAACTTGACGATAAACCTCTCTCTAAACCCTCTTGGAGAAAAGACAAAATTATAGGAATCCTAACTCTACTCCATGAGTAGCCCACGTATTCACACCAATAGAAATATTTATGAGACATCTAATGATACATTTTTCTAGTGACAGGCTTACGAACCTGAATCATGGTCTCAATGACCAAGTCAGAAAAAACCCTGCTTGGATAATATTAAGCGTTCAATCTCCAAGCAGTCAGTTTCAGAAAAAAAAGAGATGAAAGAGGAGGGGCCCTTGACTAGAAGGCCCTTCCTCAACGGAAGTCTCCAAGGTGGCAGAGATGACATGTCCCCCAGATTTGCATACCAAATCCTGCAAGGTTAAGCGGGTGGTATGAGGATCACCGATGCCCTGAGCAAGAAGAGCAAACTGAGGAAAAAACACTTCCGGATGGAGTTCCTACTCCCCCGGATGAAAAGTTTGCCTGCTGAGAAAAACCGCCTCCCAGTAGGATTGGATGTGGATCGCCGACGGGCAGCAAGAATGGGCCTCCGCCCATTGAATTATTTTGATACCTTGGTCATCGTCAAGGAACTCCTCGTTCCTCCGTGATGATTGATGTAAGTCACTAACTTTTATTTTGTGCGACTGGAACCTGAGAAACTGGACCAAGGATAACTGAGGCCAGGCCAGAAGAACATTGTAGATTGCTCTCAGCTCCAGAATGTTTATAGGAAGAACAGACTCTGGCTGAATCCAAACCCTATGAGCCCTTAGGGAGCCTCCAGACAGCTCCCCACCCTAGAAGGCTGGCGTCTGCTGTCACAATCATCCAAGATGGTCGGCGAAAACAGGTACCCTGAAAGAGATGATCCAGAGAAAACACCATTGAAGAGAATTCCTGGTCTCCTGCTCCAGTAGTATTCAAGAAGACAATCTGTATAATCTCCGATCCATTGCCTGAGCATACTTAAATGCAGAAGTCTGAGATGGAACCGAGCAAACGGGATGATGTCCATTGCCACCATCAGCCCGATTACTTCCATGCACTGAGCCACTGAAGGCAGAGGAGTGGACTGAATGACTAGACAAGCATTGATAAACTCTTATTTCCTGACATTCTGTCACAAAAATCCTCATTGATATGGAATCTATTATAGTTCCCCAGAAAGTTACCTTTGTGCTTGGGATTGAGGAACTCTTCTCCAAATTTACCTTCAACCCGTGATACTGCGGGAAGGATAACACCATGTCTGTGTGACATCTTGCTTGCTGTAAGGATGGCGCCTGGACTAGGAAGTCGTACAGAGCGCCACTGCAATGCCCCGTAACCGAAGCACAGCCAACAGCGATCCCAGAGCTGGAAAACTCTGGGAGCTGTGGCAAGACCGAAAGGAAGAGCCACAAACTGGAAGCATTTGTCAAGAAAGGCAAACTTTAGAACTCGAGACGATTCTCGAGTATGGCACATGAAGTACGCGTCCTTTAAATCCACTGCTGTCATAAATTGACCCTTTTGGATCAAAGGAGAATGGAACAAATAGTGTCCATCTTGAAGGACAGTACACTAAGAAATTTGTTTAGACTCCTGAGATCTAAAGGTGGTCTGAAGGTTCCCTCTTATTTGGGAACCATAAACTGATTGGGCAAAAAATCCAGACCCTGTACCCGTAGTGGAACAGGAACAATCACTCCCAGGTCTGAGAGGTCTCCTACCCAGTGTAAGAACACCTCTCCCTTTATCTAATCTGCAGATAATCTTGAATGCAGAAACCTGCCTCTGGGAGGAAAACTTTGTGAACTCTGATTTGTGTCCCTGGGTCACTATCTATTGCCCAGGGATCGAACCCAAGCCTGAGCAAAGACGGAAAGTCTTCCCACTACAAGACCCTGTCCAGGATCGGGGGCATGTCCTTCACACTGTGTTTGATTCAATAGCAGGCTATTTGTAGTTTTTTTTTTTAGGTTTTGAAAATCTTTAAATTCCAAAAGAAATTATTTCCGTCAAGCCAGGTCCCAACAAGGTCTTCCCCTTATAAGGAATCGCAAAAAGCTTAGACTTAGAGCATACTTTCATAGAAAAAATTTCTAACCATAAGACTCTGTGAGCTTGAACAGAGAAACCTGAAACTTATGCTCCGAGTTTGGTAACTCGAAGGAAAGTATTTTAAATAAAGGAATTAGCCAACTTGAAAGCTTTTATCCTATCCTAGATTTTTATCCAGGGGAGTTTGTCTTAGTAGCATCAGACAACGCGTCAAACCAATATACCGTTGCACTAGTGACGGTAGTAAAGTACACAGCTGGTTGCCATAGTAAGCCCTGGTGTACATCCCTTTTCTAATTTTTGACCATAGGACCTTTGAAAACACAAACTATCCTCTAAGGGTATCGTAGTTCTCTTAGCTAAGCTGAAAACTACACCTTCCACCCTAGGGAATGTTTGCCCAGCCTCCTTAGCTAAGTCAGCTATGGGAAACATCTTTTTAAATATAGGGAATGCTGTCTTTTCCATTCCTAATAACTTATTGGATGCACTAGGATAGATTACACTAGTAGTGTCGGAGTTGCCCAGGGTAGCTAAAACCTCCTAAATTAACAAACTGAAGTGTTCAAGCTAGAAAAAAAAACTGAAAGAAAAAAAAACAACCTCAGAACAAATAAAGACATTATTCCATCTGAGTCTGGAAATTCTCTCTCAGGTAATCCCAAAGAATCTTCCTCTATCAGGTAACAGGACCATTTGGAATAGCAACTACTAAGTCAACCATTTTCTATTGACCTAAATAACTGAAATTAATTCCTCTAATGTTTTCTACCTCATGGGAAAACCTATAATGAATGAAACACAAAGTAACTCCAAGTGGAGAGTTAGAGGAAGCGCAGGGAACTGCATGTGGGCCATAACATTTAGTGGGACACTTATAGGAGAATTTTGTGGCACAGATTGACCATGGTCAACTGACTCCCAAACAGCAAAAAGCCTTAGAAGGAGTAGGTTCAGAAAAGAGCAAACGATTTTTGATAAAAATTGGACACACGGGGACTTCCGGTGGGCGGCTCTAGAAGATGGCTGCGAGCTCCTCTAGCTCTGAAGAAAATCTCCTATAACCCCAGCAATTTCGCCACCTTTCTATGCCATCTGCATCTCCCTTGACAGATAAGCTGTCCGGGAAACCTTGGCAGATAGAAGCTTTCTACCTACTTCTTCCCCGGAAGGCATTATACTAACTTACACTCCGTAGGAGTTATTGCGCAATGGAGCCGGACAGAGACATTGCCGCACAAATAAGCACTACATTTCTGCCCATTTTTGAGCGTCTTTTCCGAAGTTATAAAAGTCTACAAGAAGAGGTTCAAACAGCTACAGGAACTTATCCCTCAGAATTCGATGAGACATCGACGCTGATATCTACCTCTATGTATGATAATGAGGCCACGTCATATCACCAACAGTCAAAGCATGATTCCTCATGCAGTACCGTCGGGCTAGAGGCCACACAGCCTGATTTGAGCACTGACAGAATGCTAGCCCGCAACCCCTGGATACCGTCCTTGCTAAATGGGGCCAATTACCACAGCTCTATATCCGCTCTACAATACGCTACCACAGAAGCTCTGCAACACATCACCCCTCCACGCTTACCCATATCATCAGCAGACTGGCTCTCTGTGTCATCGGGGCTCTGGCTGAGGGCGCATTGTGCAAGCAGAGGAGAGAGACATGACCGGCACCTACTGACATCTGCAACAGGTGTTTCTATGATGGCGCGCACACATGCTAGGACAAATCTCACGGTGGTTAACACTATTTGGCGCACTTTGGATTCTCCGATGAAAAATGATGGCCGCCATGGCTCAGGATTCATGGGTGAGAATGTCATGCCGAGGAGCGGAGTAAGGTGATTTTATACACCACGTCATGTAAGCTGCTCCTGAGGCGGCTGTCCTTACTTGTGGGACATAACTTTCTAACCCCTACATGCTGGTAATTAATAACCTCCTTACGAGACTGGCTACTAAACGCACTGTGGGATGGTTTATTCTGGTTTGCCATGTTTTTAATCTATCAGCATCCAAACTGCAATGGAAGCCATCAGCTGCAAATCTGGGTCTACCACTTAACACTCTAGATCTACATTCCTGGATGGCCGATCTGAGACTAAAACATGTATCTGTAAAAACTTGTCATCTCCTAGTTAGATCGAGAGTAGCCGCCAGCCTTTTCTGTTATTTTAAGTTTTAACCCTTTTTCTAGTAGTAGCCTCCCCATTTCTCTGGCTCTGTGTCTTGGTTCAGTATGTTTGATTTGTTAGGCACGGGGATAATGCTTGCCAGCAACACTACATTTTAGCGGATAACAGTAGAATCATTGTGCTTTCATTAGACACATTTCTTACACTACCTCTGCCAACTTAAACTGTTGTCTCACCACTTATCTGTACTTGTCTCATTGTTTTGCAAGATCTGTAAGTGCACATGCTCCATGCATATTTCTTGTAGATGACTAGGTAACCGCATACATTTTTCCTATCAGGATAGTCAAGCATGCATTATTGGGCAATGTAACATAGCAGTTCTTGGGATGCTTGCCCCTTCTATTATTGCCCTTATTCACCACCCACTGCCTGTTAGATTGCTGCTAAGTTGCCTACATTTCTCAATATATATATGCTTCTGCTTTATTTTAGCATACACCAGCATTTGTTTCTCATTTAGCTAGGATATTTAACTACTAGTAGAGGATGGCTTGTGATGTGTTCTAACTTGGGGCTATGAGACACAGGGAGGTTACCCAGAGTGTGCTCTTGCATTGATACTACATGTATGTCATAGATCATAGTTTCACTTTACCAGGACGGAGAAATTATAATACCCCCTGCTCTATGTCTGCTATTTTCGATGTGTTGTAGGGTTCTTAATCTGCTCTCTGCTTTGTAATCCTAATTGGCACCATAGGACCTAGTAGATATAGTACTGTATGGATAATATTAGGCAAATGGGCAAGGTCTGTTTTTCCTTTTATAGCTTAGTGTAGAAGTTTTATTTTAATTTTTAATTTAGTTAGGTAGGGGCATCACATGGTATATCTGTTAATTATGGGGGCGGCTAGTTAATAAATTCGACTGAGGACATAAAAACGCCTTATAGTTGGCGAAACTTGCAGCTTATTGTGGAAAGTTTGTGAACCCTAACAGCCATCTCTCACCTATATTTATTTATTAATTTTATTTCCTGTGCGACACAGTTCTGTACACTTCTCCATAACTTTCCTGTGCACTAGAGCCGCCATTTTGTGCACCTATCACGACATAATGCCTACTCAGTTTCTCCCACTCTTACAAATATCCAATATCTCTGCAAAATCGAGTATACGAAGGTAAAGCAGATATCATTCCTGACATAATGCATTTAGCCCTGATGAGTTGAGTCGAGTTTGGTTTAGTTTAGCTTACTTTCATAGTTAAATTTTAGTTATAATTATTACAAAAAACCCCAATGGTGAGTGCACCAACCACATTCCGTGACCATTATAATCTCTAGTGATGCAACTGTATGAACGATTGTTTGGAACTTGCTTACTTATAAATGCTTTGTCGTGCTATGGTAATCTGTCTTAACCACCCTGCGAGGTGGAATGTTGCATGTGTGTTCTAAATGTGCTCACTGTTGGAAATAAATAAAATTTAAAAAAAAAAAAATTGGACACACAACAAAAACGCTACTGTCTCTTTAAATTTAAAAAGAAACTCATTTTTTGCGAGCTCCTGTTCCATCCTAAGACACAAAGGATGGATTAAACCAATAACAGTTAAAAATTTTTTAATAAAGATCAACTAATTAATAAACGCTACTTTCTCTTTAACTTTATCTTGTGTGCAGAAGTACTTAAATTAGCACGCAAATATTGTATTTACACCTCAGCTAAATCTTGCTTCATGCCCTTCTAATACTGCTTAACCCTTGTAGCTTCATGCCTTAGATCCTAAACAAATCCGGAGCGCAGCTGAAGCGCTATCCAGACCCACATAGATGAAAACACTGAGTACTAAAAGCTCCACCTTCCAATGGTTGGAAGAAAAGAAGCTAGTGCAGCCTAATTCGGCCTCCAATATAGCTCCGCCCCTCGTGGGCGTGATAACACGCATCTCAGTGTTTCCCTTATAGTAAAACCTAGAGATTGTAAATTGTGCCTTCCAGAAAACGGCACCAAACATAACCCCGCCCTTCGTGGGCGTAACAATACATGCTCTCCCGGTCGCCATTATCAAAGAAATAGGCTCCTGGGGGATAACTGAAACCCTCTTTGTGAACCTGGGGCAAATAGTAATACCGAAAATTGGGTATAAAATAAGTGCATTACATATAAAAATACAGGTTATTTACCAGCGACCACATAAGTGGTTTAGCCCTCTCTGTTATTGGACATTTCTCCTGAGTCTGTTAGTATTCAGCTTGTTTCAAATGCCCCCAGAAGCCACTCTCCTCAGCCCCAGTGCCTGCTATTAACATGCTGTCACAGGATCCTCCTTAATATATAGGAGATATATGTCCCAGTAAAGTGCTATACTTACTCTGTCCTGAATCCTTTTCTTGCTTCAGACCCAGAATAAAAAAGTCAGCACTTACCTTTGAAATCTGCCCGACAGCAGGGCAGCTCAGCAGGTTTAAGAGGTCCTCTCCCTCCCATAGCCCTGTGGATAAAGATAAAGCCTGAGTCATCTTACTTAGGCTATCAGGATAAGGGCAGCATAAATGTATGGGAGGCGCAGTGAGAATTATGTCCCACAAGTTCTCATTGCTCTAAAGCCACCAAAGCTCTACTGAAGAGACTGACATGGACTACGGCTATACCCTAGAATAAAGCAGCACAATCTTGCACTACTTTAAAAATAATAAACTCTTGATTGAATCTAATCAAACACCTCACTTTACCTCTTCTAATCACTAACGTAGGCAAAGAGAATGACTGCAGTGGGAGGGAAGGGAGGAGCTATTTAACAGCTCTGTTGTGGTGCTCTTTGCCTCCTCCTGCTGACCAGGAGGTGAATATCCCATCAGTAATTAAGATGATCTGTGGACTCATTAGGTCTTGAAAAAGAAATTGTACTTTGTTACATTAGATTGTTCCTTTAAGACAACACATTTGAAATATCAAAGCAAGTGGATGTGAGAACTACAGTTTAAAAGGGAAATAAAAAACTTTTATCTCATGAGTATTGTTTAAAATAGAACAAACTATATCAATTATTAAGTGTAAATGTATAAGAACTAAATGTATTATGGTCTATAAACACAATAATAGGAGCTGTTCAACGTCAGAATGTTCTACTTACCAAGTGCAGGTTCTGTGGCTTTGCAAGCATCAAGCATCTCTTCCAACGAATTACCAGGGGGATTCAACATTGGTCCACCAGTGAAAGCTGTTTGACAAAATAAAATCACAATGAATAACTTGGTAAAGTTGAAGGTACAAAATACAGCATTATGGCTGTTCAACAATTTAGCTATAAAGCCACTAAACAAAATATGTATTTTCTCCAGTTTCAAGAAAATATGATTTACGATTACAGGATACATTTTTTTTCTTGGCAGAGACTCAACAAATTCATTCATAACCAATAAGAAAATACTTCACCTGGCCACCAGGAGTAGGAAAACAGAGCATTAAATATCCCTCAAACTTCCACTACCCTCAGTAGTTCAAGCCGAAAATAATGGAAAGAAGAAAGATAAAAAGGGGTAAAGAGGTGCATAAGACTGCAGCCACTACATTATTTCAGGGCAGGTTTGTAGGCTCTCACTGCCAAGAAAGAAAATAATTTATCAGGCAAGTATAAAAGGAAATTTATGCTTACCTGATAAATTGATTTCTTCTACGATACGACGAGTCCACAAATTCATCCTTTACTTGTGGGATATTATCCTCCTGCTAACAGGAAGTGGCAAAGAGCACCACAGCAGAGCTGTCTATATAGCTCCTCCCTTGACTCCACCCCCCAGTCATTCGCCCGAAGGTATAGGAAGAAAAAGAAGAAACTAAAAAGGTGCAGAGGTGACTGAAGTTTTAAACACAAAAATATAATCTGTCGGGGGAACTTCCGGGCGGCGGCCATGACAGGTCGCAAGAGTGTTAGTCTCTTCAACATACAGCTATAATCTCCTTAAAATTCTCATCCTAACACTACATTGTGTAACTTGCCTAACCAAAGATTAACTGCTGAAGCAAGCTCTTTCACGAAATGCCATTATCTTTTGGTCTCGCATCAATTTTCAGCACGCCGGAGTGATACAAAGGTTGCGGCCTACCATCTAATACCCCCCGGTGGGAGACCTCGGTGCTCCTATCGTTAAGAAACAGTGATTCCCCGCAAGGCACTGCTTGATTAAACTCTGAGTTGACAACGCACCTCTTTATCGCAGTTATACATTATACTACCTGCCATCTATTACATTATTCAGAAGATTAGGGGTCTCTATTACATGTAATCATAACATGGAAGTCTGCGACAGGGCTTTGGTCGACGCTATGACTCTCCTGATTAACCAACATTTCCAGCGCCTCATGATCACCTTCACCACAACATGGAGTGCCATAGGAGTATATGTACCCCGGGATAGGGAGTCACAGGACCGGACTGAGAGTCGGATGTCACTCACTACAGAGGAGAGGACAAAATCAGTACGCCTAAATGACTCAAGTATGCCTTAACTTGCCGATAGCATGTTATGCGCAGAGAAGAAGCAAGAATGCTCAAACTTAGCAGTGGCCCAGGCAGAAGGTAATGTGATTACTAATGGGACTTACTCTAATCTAGCCCCTTCTGAGCCTGTTGCTGATCGGAACAAAGCCTGTGAGGGAAACAGGAACGTATTTAACAGCCAACGATCTGTTAGCCTCTATATGTTACAGAAGTCATTGCCGCTTGCTGGACTTGAGGTAATTGACCAGCCCATTTTGGGGCCATCGGAGCTTGTCGGACAAGCCGACACATTACTTATTTACAGACTCTGCCTCCGGGCTTTGACTCCTCGCTTTGGGACTTATAAGCTGAAAAAAGGAATGGGTTAAACGCAACTTTAGCTAAGTTTGTTTTCCAGCTTAACATGTCTGACCTGGTTAATAACCCCAAATATTCCTCCTCCTTAAGTATAACATTGCTCGCTTGTTGATGCCTCAGCACCAATCTTTGTTTTAGACATGTTACTTGTTACTGTTACCTAGATTTACTATCCAGTCACGCTGTTAGTAATTCTGAGTTCAATTCAGATCCCTTCAGCCATATTCTTACTTGAGGCTTTTCAGTTTGACATGGAGATGTAATTTGTCTACACCGACCTCCTTAACTATGTATATAACTTAGAGTGCTGTCCAGCCGGCGGCCGAGGCGGGGCAGGGTGCTCTGAACATAATAGCTTCTTTATGGAGGCGGCAGCAAATTATTAAATTTATGTCTTCAGTAGGATTCGTACTATATCCCTATATACGGCTGTATGGTTATGTAAGCAGCATACTTGAGACCAGTAATACAGCAATAACAGTTGCACTCCACTTTAGTCTCCGTTAGCTGCACTACAGTAGCCTCTCAATAAGCTCTCTAGACTTCTAGAAATACAAAATTAAACATATAGTGACCTGTACCACTACCTATATCGTATATCTTCTGAATTGTCCATGTGGCAAATATTATACCGGCAAGACGACAGACGATGCCAGGACTAGGATGGCAAACCACCGGTCCAGCATTAGATCTGCAATCAACAGTGGCAAATCAGACCAACCGGTAGCTCGCCATTTTTTAGAAGCTGGACATACGGTCACGGATATGAGGTTCCGGATTATTGACCATGTTCCTAAACTAGAGAGGAGGTAATAGGGCGAAAATCCTCCTAAAGAAAGAAGCCAGATGGATGTTTGAATTGGGGACATTACAACCAAGAGGCCTCAACGTCCATACAGGATGGCAATGCTACCTTTGATAAGAGCACACTGATCCATTTTTATTATGGGAGTCCATGATCTACAGATGTCAGTGAGAGTCCACGGGTCCTTATTTGATGTAGTTTTTGCCTTCATTTCATAAATATTAACTAATATATTTAGTTGGTTACTTAATTTGGTCCTTTGATGTTAAGATATTAAAAAGATGCTCAATGGGTATTTTCATAATGATTACAATAGGTTACTATTGTTTTTAATTTGTTAGTTTGTGTATTTTGTTTTTATTCTACAAGTAGTTCCTGGTCAGCAAATGGTTTAGTTATAATCACAAGAGTGATTGGCTGGATGGGCATGGAATTGCACACTCACGACCAATTCCATTTGTTTCAGTATCATAGTTTAAGTTAACCAAGGTGTTTTCTGTTGATTTGATTAGGTGTTATTTCTTTACACCTTAAGGTTGGGGTGATTTTCCGATGATAAGAATTACTATTATGATTATTATGGTTTAGTGTGTTTAGGATCCTGGTTGGATCTACACACTGAGTGTTTACTAATTAGGGATTTCACTTTTTACCTTTATTTGACACTGGGGTATATTGGCATTTGTTTTCTATTTTTTATCTTTATTTTTCTATCTTTATTTTTATTTTTTTTTAAAATGGGATAGCCGCATGACAATTTTGTGATGATAAAGGGATGGGTTGTGACCCATGATCTATGGTATATCGGTTGGTAGCATAAATATGCTCCAAATGACTGTTTAGGGCACTGTTCATTGCTTATATTAATTTTGTATATATATATATATATATATATATATATATATATATATATATATATATATATGGGATTTATATTTGTGAATCACACATTATAGGTCACGATTTAATTTAATTTCATTTAAACACATAATATTGCTGAAATGACTAAACAGTAAATGCACGAGTAATACTAGGTCAATCATTCCTACTTGTTGTGTTTTGTTTGTTAAAGTAATACATTGCGCGATATGGTGCTGCAGCAGCTCTCAACTAATGGAGACAGATGATTCTTTCAATAGACAGTTACACTGTGTTAGATATGGGCGTGCATGAATATTTGGCAGCACATGATTGGTTGCACAGTGGTGTGTGGCTTCACTCGATAACATCCGTTGATTATAGACTTGGTTAGTGATGCGTTACCATAGCAGCGAGTCAACAATGCGTATGATTGGTGGACCGGCGGTGTGCGTCTCCACACTGATAAATCATTGGCCGGTTACGCACAGAAGAAAACAAACACTGGCCTGACATATATAGTGGACAGCGAGATTCTCTCTGCTTATTAGTGATGTGGGTATAGTGCGGTATTGTGGCGAGCGTGACATGTGTGCGCTCCCGGTAGTCATGGTGACATCACTTTGGGTTTCCGGCGTGCAATTACTGACATACTGATATAATGGCTTTGGGGTTCTGTGAGTGACCGGTAATCCTATATTTGGGTACATCAATGTGAGAGCCCGTTGTATAGGCTAAGATCTATAATTGGATACACAACCTGATTGACATAGATGGTCTGATGCAGTTAAACTATGTTACACGGATAAGCCAGTAGGTGGAGTCGAATAATGGTGACTCATTTTACCCTCCGGCTGACAATGAGTGTGATTGGCTGCCCGGGCACATACCTTTTGCATTGATTAATTCTATTGGTTGGTGTAATATGCAATTCTTGCGCCAACTGTGCCTCATTCAAACATTTATATTGACACCCTTTGTTGTCTACATATGCTTTCTACTATTTGCTGACCTGGCACTTTGTTTTTAACACACTTTTGCTCACTTTTATAAGCCAAACGAATATGCACCTTTGATTGACAGGTTTCTGTCCAATCAATTTATCTGTTTTTTGATCACAAACCTATCAAGAGACTTGTCTCTCCAATTTGTTCACGCAGACTATAGTGATTGGTTTTTCACAGAGGGGAGGGCTTTTTTCACCTTTAAAAGTTTGACATTTTGTATTGTTGTTTGTCAGAGGAAGGGACTGTTTGTGTCCCGAAACGTCACCAATAAATATTGTTTACCACACAGATGACTGAAGTCCAGTGAGTGCTTAACTTTTCGGAAATGACTATTATACCCTAAAGCACCCTGGCAGCTGTTGACAGATGGTGAGAGTGCACACACTCACAACAAAAAATTATATATATATATATATATATATATATATATATATATATATATATATATATATATATATATATATATATATATATATATATATATATATATATATATATATATATATATATATATATATATATATATATATATATATATATTTATATTCTGTCTTAAATTAACAGGGAGGGCCGTGGACTCGTCACATCCTAGAAGAAATCAAATTATCAGGTAAGCATAAATTTCCTTTTCTTCTACTAGATACGACAAGTCCACGGATTCATCCTTTACTTGTGGGATACAATACCAAAGCTACAGAACACGGAACGGGAGGGACAAGACAGATACCTAAACAGAAGGCACCACTGCTTGAAGACCTTTTCTCCCAAAAATAGCCTCAGAAGAAGCAAAAGTATCAAATTTGTAAAATTTGGAAAAGGTATGAAGGGAAGACCAAGTCGCAGCCTTACAAATCTGTTTAACAGAAGCATCGTTTTTAAAAGCCCATGTGGAAGCCACCGCTCTAGTAGAATGACCTGTAATTTTTTCAGGAGGCTGCTGTCCAGCAGTCTCGTATGCCAAACTGATGATGCTTTTCAGCCAAAAAGAAAGAAGTAGCCGTAGCTTTTTGACCCCTACGCTTTCCAGAATAGACAATAGAGAAGATGTTTGACGGAAATCCTTGGTCGCTTGTAAGTAAAACTTCAAGGCACGAACCACGTCCAAGTTATGCAGCAGACGCTCCTTCTTAGAAGAAGGACTAGGACATAGGGAAGGACCAACAATTTCCTGATTAATATTCTTATTTGAAACAACCTTAGGAAGGAATCCAGGTTTAGTGTGCAAAACCACCCTATCAGAATGGATGGTAAGGCGAGTCACATTGTAACGCAGAAAGCTCAGAAACTCTTCGAGCAGAAGAGATAGCAACTAAAAACAGAACTTTCCAAGATAGAAGTTTAATATCTATGGAATGCATGGGTTCAAATGGAACCCCTTGAAGAACATTTAGAACTAAATTCAAACTCCATGGCGGAGCAACAGGTATAAACACAGGCTTGATTCTAACTAAAGCCTGACAAAACGACTGAACGTCTGGGACATCTGTCAGACGCTTGTGTAGTAAGATTGACAAAGCAGAAATCTGTCCCTTTAAGGAACTAGCTGATAATCCCTTCTCCAATCCTTGGAGAAAAGACAAAATCCTAGGAATCCTGATCTTACTCCATGAGTAGCCCATGGATTCGTACCAATAAAGATATTTACGCCATATCTTATGGTAAATTTTCCTAGTGACAGGCTTTCGAGCCTGAATCAAGGTATCAATGAACGACTCAGAATCCCCGCTTAGATAAAATCAAGCGTTCAATCTCCAGGCAGTCAGTTGCAGAGAAATTAGATTTGGATGTTGGAACGGACCTTGAATGAGGTCGTCTCTCAGTGGCAGTCTCCATGGTGGCAGAGATGACATTTCCACCAGATCTGCATACCAAGTCCTGCGTGGCCACGCAAGCGCTATCAAGATTACCGATGCCCTCTCCTGTTTGATTCTTGCAATCAGACGATGTAGGAGAGGAAAAGGAGGAAACACATAAGCCAGGTTGAACGACCAAGGTACTGCTAGAGCAGTAACAAGGAAGTTTGGCATTCTGACGAGATGCCATCAGATCCAATTCCGGTGTGCCCCATTGATGGATCAATGCTGCAAACGCCTCCAGATGAAGCTCCCACTCCCCCGGATGAAAAGTCTGACGACTTAGAAAATCTGCTTCCCAGTTCTCCCCTCCTGGGATATATATTGCTGATAGATGGCAAGAGTGAGAGTCTGCCCATCAAATTATTTTGGAAACCTCTATCATCGCTAGAGAACTCTTTGTTCCCCCTTGATGATTGATATATGCTACAGTCGTGATATTGTCCCACTGGAATCTTATGAATTTGGCCGAAGCCAGATGAGGCCATGCTTGAAGCGCGTTGAATATTGCTCTCAGTTCCAGAATATTTATTGGTAGTAGGGACGACTCCTGAGTCCAAACATCCTGAGCCTTCAGGGAATTCCAGACTGCACCCCAGCCCAAGAGGCTGGCGTCCGTTGTCACTATGACCCATGCTGGCCTGCGGAAGCACATTCCCTGGGACAGATGATCTTGTGACAACCACCAATGAAGAGAGTCTCTGGTCTCTAGATCCAGATTTATCCGAGGAGATAAATCTGCATAATCCCCATTCCACCGTCTGAGCATGCACAGCTGCAGTGGTCTGAGATGCAAGCGAGCAAACGGAACTATGTCCATTGCTGCTACCATTAACCCAATGACCGCCATACACTGCGCCACTGATAGCCGAGGAATGAAATGAAGTGCTCGGCAAGTAGTTAAGATCTTTGATTTTCTGACCTCCGTGAGAAAAATTCTCATGTCTACCGAGTCTATCAGAGTTCCTAGGAATGGAACTCTTGTCAGAGGAACTAGTGAACTCTTTTATGTTCACCTTCTACCTAACTTTACCTCTTCCTAGCACGAATGTAGGCAAAGAGAATGACTGGAGTGGGAGGGAAGGGAGGAGCTATTTAACAGCTCTGCAGTGGTGCTCTTTGCCTCCTCCTGCTGACCAGGAGGTGAATATCCCATAAGTAATGAAGATAATCCATGGACTCATCGTGTATTTAAAAAGAAAACCCTGATTTCTCCTTCACATTAGTCGAGCAAACCACTCAAGCTCCCCAAATATCTAGATCTTCACCCTGCCTCACAATACTCACAAACGGAAAACCCAAACCTTTACCCGAAATTGCAACCATCCTAGAGACCACACATGTAAACTGGTTCCGCTACCGGCAACTCTCTGATTTCTTGACAAAGTATCCCCAAAAGGCCCTTCTTTCGTGCACCCTAACCAATTTTGAAAGTTGCTGCATTAATGACACCCTAAAATACTCATGCAAATGCACAATACGTCCTTCCCTTCCTACACACAAAAATGGGAAAGAGAAATTGGCTCTACACAAACCCACAAGGAATGGTTAAAAATCTTTTCCTACATGACAAAATCATCATCTTCCATCTATGTAATGGAGATGAACGTCAAACTTTTGTATAGATGGTACTATACCCCATACCGACTGCACACCATCCTCCCTGCGCTCTTGCCTGAATGCTGGAGAGGCTGTAATGCAATAGGCACTCCTACGCACATATGGTGGACATGCCCCATCGCTCAGTTATTTTGGGAGGCAATCAAGGTTGAATTTGAAAAATGTTTATCCGTAACTCTCAAATTAAATATCTGGTTTTTCCTTTTTAAAAAGTTCACTAATGTTAAATGCAAGTTAAGACTAGTGTTATTAACCATCATGACTAACTCAGCAAAACGACTGATACCAAAAAAACTGGAAAAACCATAATCATCCAGCTATCCCTGTCTGTAAAGAAATGACCTCCCAGACTCTTAAACTAGAAAAATACCACTACACTCACAATAAACAGACTACTACCAATCAATCTGCTTTCTTTGGGAGGAAGATCTTAACCAGACACCTTCTCTACCCACGACATGACGTGTCCATCAGTACCCTTAAAATTTAACGATATTCACTATACCCCATCACACGAATAGACAAAAGACTTCCTTGTCCCTAGATAACCAACTATTTATTTTCACAGCCTAACAAATAATCTAAGTTTTTTTCACTGCAGGAACTATTTAACTTAACTATACCTAATGCAGCCTAAACCTATGTTAATACCTGCTAATTTAATCAATAACCATATGTCCCGTTTATGATCTGCAGCAGGTAATTTCTGTTTTTCTTTTATGTTCATACGATAATGAAGATTTAATACACATGTAACGATTTTCTACTTTTCAATGTTTGTATCAGTTATATAATTTTCAATAAAGCATTTGAAAAAAAAATAAGAGTCAAGTGTAAAAAAAAAATAAAAAAAAAATACATTAGCCTCATTCAACGCATGCACAATACGATTTGCTTCCTCTCGCATGCGCATATTGCGGCACTGAAGCCGACATGAGAGCTAACAGAGTAAAAAAAAAAAAAAAAAAAATGGATGGTGACGTAGCCGATGACGTTGGCGAACTTGCGCATGCGCATTGCGTCTAGGATTCGCCATCTTCCAACTGCAGTTGTGAGCCCGGATCGGAAACCGTAAAACGGCAGACAACTCAGTGGGTTAGGAAAAATTAAATATTTACAAGATATATATTGTGAAAACGGTACACATTTAATACATGATCAACATTGTGATATAACGAATATATTTCTGACTAGTGTGTCCCTTTAAGGGCTCTGGGAGTTTTGGGAATCTTTGCATCATCCAAGTGGCCAGGAGTGCAATTACCATAAGTAATGGATCTTGGACTCTAGCCATGTCTATAAAAGAAAATAAAGTACCAGGGGTATGTTAATGCAAAAGCAAAAGTTTCCTAAAATATCAGCAAGTTGAGAAAACCATAATCTTATTACAACAGAAAATACGTTTTGTTTCAACAGCATTTACTTACCATTGATAGTATGAATGGGAGTAAGTTGATTATTCATATTTTCTTCTTGTTCTCCTTCTGCTTCTGTTAACCAAACAAACATAATTTGATAACCCAGGATGAACAAAACAAAAATTTGATCACAATATATAAATAGGATTTCCTAGTTAAACAAAATGTTTGTATGCAAATTCCAAGGCTGGATATATCCTAGAAGACACTGCTAATTATTTTGATCAATGATAGCCAACTAGCAGAGCGTGGGCCCCACACACACACATAACCCACTGTAGTAGTTTTTATGGCCCCCAGGAAAACTAAGAACGTGTGCTTTGGGCTGAAAAGAGCCCTCTGGATGTGTGAGCAGCAGAGACTAAGAGGAAACCTAAAACTGCACATGTACAACAGATCATTTTTAGGAATTATTATTTGTGGGGAGTTTAATTGATCCGCAGACCAATGTATTTCTACTGCTGCTTTGGAGTGCTGCTCACATTTAAGCCCTACTGGTAAATATTTCAGTGAGAAACACACACACACGCTATTGTCAAAAGAAGCGTTATCCTCAAATAAATACGGGCTTTTGAGTGTAGATATACAACCTTGATGTGCACAAAAAAGCTCCCATGAGCCTCTACTCAAATGCATATTTATTCATGCCACGTGATCACTAGGCTATAAAAACCTATATAAGGATTTTATTTTAAAAAGGGGTTTATTAGATTTTTTTTTTTTTATATTTATAAAAAGTGCCTAGTCCCCTTTATTACAATATATAAATGAAAAATAAATTATTTTCATTCTTGGCAGCGAGTCCATAAAAACATTCATAACCTATGGGAAATACTTCACCTGGCAACCAGCAGGAGGCAAATACACCCCAAACAGAGCATTGAAGCATCCCTCCCACTTCCCCTACCTCTAAGTAGTTCAAGCCGAGGATAAGGAGACTCACAAGGGATAAATAAGTGCCAAAGAATGCTACCAATACACAATTTCAGGGCAGGTCTGTAGACCCTCAGTGCCAAGAAGGAAAATAATTTATCAGGTAAACAATTATATTTTCCTTCTAATGACAGTGATCATAACTTATGGGAAACCAATGTCCAAGCTGTGGAGAACACGAATGAAAGCGAGGAAAGCAGTCAATTACTAAGCACCAACACTTGAAGAACCTCTCTCCCAAAACATGCCTCTGCGGAGGCAAAAACATAAAATCTGTAAAATTTGGTTACAGTGTATAAAGAAGAGCTCATTCTTATAGGCCCAAGAAGTAGACACTGCACAGGTAGAATATGCCATAATTTGGGATGGAGGCTGCTGATCCACTTTTGTGTAAGCCATATGTATCAAGCTTTGTAGCCAGAAGGGAAGAGTAATTGCTCTGGCCTTCTGTTCCTTGCGCTCACCAGAAAACAGGGCAAACAAGGAAGATGACTGATGAAAGACCTTGGTAGTGTGACGATAAAACTTTAATGCTATAACCATTGGATCTGTGAGATAAATAAGCATGCTGATTAAATCTATGAAGAGCCCTAGGAAGTTCACCCTTATGCTGGGAACGAGAGAACTTTTCTCCAGATTTAATTTCTAGCCATGCGTCCAAAGTAACATATCCGTGTGAGATCTTGCTAAAGGTAAAGATGGTGTCTGGGCCAAGATGTCGTCTAGCTACGGCGTGGTACCGCAATGTCCTGTAGTCTGACTACAGAGAGTAGAATCCCAGAAGCTACCAAAATTCTGGCAGACGTAGCAAGGCCGAAAAGGAGAGCTATGAATTGGTAATGTTTGTCTAGGAAGGAAAACCGAAGATACTGGTAGTGATCTTGGTGGATTGGAATATGAAAATATGTTTCCTTCAGATCTATGGTAGACATGAATTGACCCTCTTGAATGAGAGATAGAATGGACCTTATAGTTTCTATTTTGAAAGAGGGTACACCTTTACAAATCCACATTTTTCCACATTACAAGTCAAGGATGGGAAGCAACATGCACTCTTTTTGGGGAACAATGAAGAGGTTTGAGTAGAAACCTCTTCCCCTCTCTGAGATAGAGATCACAACCCCACAGATACCAAAGTGTACAAGATAGAGATCCTTGATAGGAGGAACCTCCCCCGCAGAGGGTGGAATTGTAAACCTAGCTAGTATCCCTGAGAAATAAATGTCCGGAACCCAAGGGTCCTGGACCAAATTAGCCCAAACTTTCTGAAGCTGAAATAATCTGCCCCCACTTGACCTGAGCTCAGGTCGAGGGCCTGCCCTTCATGCTGACTTGTTGTCTGGAGCTGGTTTCTTGGGCTGTTTATTCTTGACCCACACCTGATTGGGCTTCCAGGTGCTACTGGGGGAGTTTGCTTTAGTCACTGCGGCACTCCTCTAGGTTTGAACGAAAATGTCCGCAGCATGTCACTTAGTTCTAGTTTCCTTATCCTGGGGTAGAAAGACACCCCTTACCCCAGTGACAATTGCAATAGAGTCCATGCCAGGGCCAAATAGGGACTTACCCTAAAAGGCCGACAATAGTAGTATAGACTTGGAAACTGTCTGCTGACCAAGATTTAAGCCAAAAGCTCTCCTGGCTAGCACAAAAAAAAGATAGAGTTCTTAGCATTAATCCGAACAATTTGAATAATAGCATCACAAATAAAAGGAACTGTCCGTTCTTAGAATCTGTATGGTGTCCTGGATATCCTGCAAAGGGGATTCTACAGGAATCCGATCTGATAAGGAGTTGCACAAAAATTTGGCAGCCCCAGCAAACACAGCAATGCCTACTGCGAACTGAAAAAGTGAGCTTGACTGAAGGAAGACCTTCCTCAAGTACCCCTCTAATTTCCTATCCAAACGATCCTTGAAGGATGTGGTATCATCCAGCGGGATAGTAGTCCATTATGCCAGAGTGGAAATGGTGCAGTAACCTTAGGCACAATATTCCACATTTTAAAATGACTATCCGGTACGGGAAACATTCTCCTGAAAGTCGGGAAGGGAAAAAACGGAAAAACTAGGCTTATCCCATTCCTTTGATATAATTTTCGCCACCAAAGATGGTACCGGCAACACATCAGGGGTTTATATGTCAGAAAACCGAATAAAGCTTATGTACCCGATTCTCCTCAATAGTCTTAGACTCGGTTACACCCAGAGTATTTAAAACCTCCTTAAAAAGGGATATGAAACCCAAACTTTCCCCCCCATTTTTTTTTAGATAAGCATATAATAATTTCAAGCAACTTTCTAAACTTACTATTATCAATTTTTCTTTGTTCTCTTGGTATCTTTATTTGAACAGGAGCTTATGAACAAGCCAATTTTTGGTTCAGGACCCTGGGTAGCGCTTGCTGATTAGTGGCTACGTCCTAGTGTAGATTGACCCTGTGGGGATACCACAGACGTCTGAATACCAGGGTCTCCTGAGTGAGACTGCAGAACAGATGTAAGGTGTTAACTGCATGATTGAGCAGGCACACTGTGTATAATCTGCATAAAATACATTTATTAGGCTCAAATAACGAAATAAAGCAAGTCTTCTTCTGACTGGGTTCTAGCATAGTTATCCATGACTCTAGTGCAAGGGTGGGCAGACTTTGTAAGGTAATGGCTACCTCTAATTTTATTCCACAGGATTCTACCGTACTTCTCAGTGTACTACTGTACTGCCAAGCTAGCTTTGAGGTGTGCAGACCGGGAAGCAAGAGTAAGTTTTACTCTGGAGGAGGTATCAATAAATTAATAACATAGACAAGGACCTGGCTGAAAATGCTATTTTTGCTTCTACAAATTAATAAAGCAATCAGCTGAGCTCTTTAACTAACAAAATACCGCGCTTTACTTACTGCGAAAGCTCTCTTTACTATGTCACGCTGGGACTTTTGCGCCACCTTATGTGTATGAATAGGATGGCAGTCTCACAATAAACAAGCGCTGCTCAAGGTTCTTATCCAAAAATTGTCCGGCTCCTTAGCTTAGATGTCTTCTTTTTCAAATAAAGATAGCAAGAGAACAAAGAAAAAATGATAATAGGAGTAAATTATAAAGTTGCTTAAAACTGCATGCTCTATCTGAATCACGAATGAAAATTTGGGTTCAGTGTCCCTTTAAATAAAGGGATTAAACTACTGTGGACCCCATAGCTATATTCCTCAAGTGTCTGCCCCAATGCCTACTTTACTCGAATACTCCGTCTGAGGCGTCTCACCATCTTGTAGCAGGACGAGAATCCAAATCTGCTGCGCAATAGCTGCAAGGTGGAATTGGTGCAAAAACGGCATGCGGCAGGAATCTTCCACACCCACCACTTGATTATAGCACTATGGAAGCCGGTAATTTAGGCCGTAGCTAAAATGTACCAAAGGCGCCTGGATTCATCTTGCCCGTGTCATCTGACAGCTGTGTGCACAAGGTCTGCAAGGCAAGTCCATCCGGAGGACCCTGTGACACTGATGAGATCACCACTCCCAATGGCCCACTGAGACCGACCTCTGTCGTGAGGTCTCATGTCCAACACAGGATTGCCCACAAAAATGTGCGTTTATGCTGGAGATCATAGCCCTATGGCAACTCCAGGTCTGTTAATAAAGAGCCCCTCTGAATAAACGGCAACCTGATTATGTTATACCATATCTATTAGGCAACTAGCCATGAGAGAGGAACTTTTAATATAAACAGGACTTACCCGGTCTCTTAAACTTGTACAGTCCTGTAGTACAGGTAAAATAAGTGCAACTAAAACCATTTACCTGAAAATGGAAGGATAGTATAGTTAAGCTGGTGGAAGCATGAGAACCCAGCAACACACAGTAGCTAGCACATACCAAAACTCTAAGAGAATTACATGGCTTACTCCACAGCTCTCTCTTGCAGGAACTTGATAGCCTAAAATCATAATCTTTTATGGCACCTTTCTCTGCCTAACTCGATGAAACAAGTCAAAGAACTATTGAGAGGGTAAGGTACGTGTGAAGGATACTTCAATGCTCTTTTTGGGGTGTCTTTGCCTCCTCCTGGTGGCCAGATGAAGTATTTCCCATATGTTTTGTTTTCGTGGACTCTCAATGTCATTAGAAGGAAATATATACTAAAACCAGCTTGTAAATGTGTTTTTTTTTACTTTATCAACTTAATATAAAATTAGGGTTTAAGTATATTTATATAACTGACATAAAATAGTGACCACCTGACAATTAAAAAACATATAGGGTTTTATTTTAAAGAGGGGATTATGGGCTTTATAACAAGGGGCCATGGGGAGTCTCTAGGTCTTTTTGATGGCCTATTGTAATTGTAAAATGTCTTGAGATTGTGCCTTTATATACTCTTTGAAACAGTGGATTTTGGGGAGGGTTTCTAGAGCTTTAGGCAGCTAAGACCGAAGGATTTGAATATTAACCTCTCCATCCAGCTCCCTTAAGCTCATTACTGAAGTCCTGCACATCTGTATCCCCAGGGTTTGTGATGTGTCACACCCATGCCAAGCCATTTCCCCACCTTGTATATATTTAGGAGGCACAATTATGTCCAAAAGCTCTCACCCCAGATGACATCATGTGGTTGTCATCCAAAGCAAAGGATGAATGTGTAGGATATCTGGATATGTAGCACCAGACTACATTTTTCTATTCTATATAAAACATACCTACAACTAGCATAGAAGAGCCATAATTTTCAATTGCCTCTTCAACCTGAAGAAAAAACAAAAAAAAATATAAATAAATAAAAACATACAAAACAAGATGTAAAGTGAACTGAATATCTATCAACTTTGGAAAAAATAAATAAAAACATATAATATACTTTATTACAAAAGGCAGGTTTGGGTGTGACATGTGCAGCCAATAATTATTTAAGGACCAATATACAAAAACAAAAATTATGCTTACGCTCCTATGGAGAGTCCACAAATCCATTCTAATTACTAGTGGGAATTAAACTCCTGGCATACAGGAGGCGCCAAAGAACACCCCACTTCCAATAAACCCCCAGTCATTCAGTCGAAGACATATAGAAAGAGAAGAGGACACAAGGGTATGGAGGTGCCCGTGGTTTAAAAATTAAATTAAGGGCGGGTCGTGGACTCTCCATACCAGGAAATAAAATAATTTATCATGTAAGCATACATTTTATTTTATTTCCAATGGCATGGAGAGTCCACAAATCCATTCTAATAATTAGTGGGAACCAATAACCAAGCTTGAGGACACAGAATGGAAAAGGAGAGAGAACAAGACAGGCAGACCTAAACAAATGCAACACCGCTTGAAGAAATTTCCTCCCACAGGAAGTCTCAGCTGATGCAAAAAACAGAATTTGTAAAATTTGGAATAAGTATGCATTGAGGACCAAGAGAGAGAGAGGAGCGTATTAAATATAACTATGCAAGCAAGAACTTCAGCAATTAGAGCAAAATTGGCAGGGTGCTGAAATGAACATGACTACTAGCGGTCAGCATGAATAAGAATATTAGTAGAAAAAGAACACTACCTGACTATACCATAAATTATACCCACAGGGGAAAATAATTAAAAAGTAGGGTTAAAACATGGAATGCGTAAATCCCTGAAAACCACATCTAACTAGAATAGTGACAAAACATAGAATAAGCAAACGTAATGCTTATACCTAGAATATACTTCTATTGTAATCAGGATAGGGATAAAAAAACCATGTAAATATTAACAATCCCTAAAAGGCACCCATTAATATGTACAGAACCAAAAAAATTAAGATAAGCAGGGATAGTGCTTATAACAATATCCAGAATTTATCTCTACTGAAGACAGAGAGGGATAAAAAATACAAATGCTAAACCCTTTAAAAGTATGCAGTAGAATAAAGGTTAAATTGTTTATTCCCCAACCAGAATAGGGAATCAAACCGGTAACTCTTTGTTACTAAACTGCTTACTTAAGCACTATGCTCCCCAAGTAGCACTAAGATAAGCAGATATACTGTGAATCACGATATCAAGATATACTTCTATTATAACACAATATGGATAAAACACGTGAAAAATTTCCCTCAATATGAGAGAGATCTAATATTAAGCCCATATACCCAAAATAGGGAAACAAAAGATAAGAAGACATAATGCTTATAACAAACTCCTGTAGAAAATACTGCAAAATAATCAGGAACATTCAGGAAATTGTTAATATCCCTAAAACTATATATTAAATACCTAGAATATACATCTGAAGTAGAAAGATAGGGAAAAACTGTAAAAGGTTAAAAATCCTCCTGGTGGCCAGGAGTTGAATTCCCACTAGTAATGGATTTGCGGACTCTCCATACCATTGGAAAGAAACATAGTATGAGGACAGGCTTTATAGATTTAAATGGCCATTCTGAGTACAACTACAGTTGCATGATTTCTACTCACCAAGCTACCGTTTTACTTCGCCTGCAGCTCTCGTAAAAGCCAATCTCTTATTTTAACCCATTACAGAAACCAGCTGGTAAAGTTCTGTAGCGTTATACTGAGCGCCACCATCTTGTAGCATTATGTGACAGAAGCAGTGTGCCATCACTGATCAGTTATATTAAGCTTTCTGAGAGCTGTACTTTGTACTATCCCTAAAACTATATATTAAATACCTAGAATATACATCTGAAGTAGAAAGATAGGGAAAAACTGTAAAAGGTTAAAAATCCCCAATACATTCATTTAATATGCACAGCAGACAAAAGGTAAATTAAGCAGGCATAATGCTTATAGTTATCCACATACAATCTACTGAATAAAAAAAAAATAGGGGAAATCATGATTAAATTATATTTCTTCCTATCCATCTCATTTTTGAAAGGCAGATATCTTGACAGTGCTAATCACAGGGTCACTAGCCAAGAAATAAACCACTGACTATATAGACCAGTATTTGTAGACTCATAGCTATGCATACTGTGCTATATGGCTACTTCCCATTTAGGAGTATCTTTAGCCAGGGCTAAAAAAAAAAAAAAAAAAACACAACTCCACATACACAAAATGCTGGAAAACATCACTAGGCTTAGTTATTACGGCCTTGAGTGCAGTTATATTATTTAAATCCATTCTAATTGAATGATAACATGAAGGCATTAACCCAAAACAGAGTGAAAAGACAAAATAGTCAATCTGATGTCAATCTAATAAAAGCTGCAATTACTAAAACAGTAACTAGATGGGAGCAAATGATCATGGTACTGATCTAACATATGAGACAGGACGACAATACAAAAAAAAAAATGTATAACACAGGGGGAAACCAAAAACACAACACGTCAAAAGAATACACTAGCTGATATTGTTTAAATACACATACCTGTGGAAACAATCAGCATGACAGCGAAATAGCGCATTCCAGACCTATAGCAAGTCTGCAAAGACAAGCTAAAACCTGTGGCAGTAAACACTCCACTGCCGCCAGTCTCAAGCTCCCTAAAAAAAACACCTCTGACCAGATGCCGCTGTCTAGCATTTTTGCAAACACCCTTAGTGTTATACAGAGAGACTGCTTGAAACTCCATGTATAAATACACATATCAAGAGAGAAAATGTAAAAACAATTGTGTGCCGTACGATCCAAAACACACAGAGTCCCAAGAAAATGCCCGCCACAACGGGACTCATCCTGATAAATAAGCGACATTAACAAATATTAAATAGGTCGACCCAAAAATATTTTAAATTAGGGCAAGAGGAGTACCAAGTAGGCCCTCTGAATTAGATAAAGGGATTACATATCTCCTTCACGCTTACCTAAGACGGCTAGGAGCCATACTAACATCCAGCTTGATTACCAGTCAAGGACCAGGTCAGAGGACCCCGAGTAGCTCTGATGCAGAAGGAGCAAGCAAAGTGTGCCAACAACACCGCCAGAGATAGGAAGAGTCGCGGAGCGTCACAACATAAAATGGCGCTGGCCATAAAATCTGCGTGATCACAAACTAAAACGTGCCTAAATATTGCGAGGTATAGTTTAAAAGAGTGCACAGAGATTGCGCTAAATAAAATGACCCCTAAGAGAAGTCACAGTACCACAGTAGGATAGAAGCTCTAACTCTGTATCAGGAGACCTATATATACACCGGTATAGTGTCATGGCAAATACCTCCTTCACCAACATTGCAATTGCTAATGATGGATGCCCCAAGGTCCAGGAAGACTCCATTTAAGAGTCCCTTAAAAAAAAAAACACACATACCAATGGTGCTAAAAAGCTTCTAAGGAAGCCTTCAATAGCACCTGCCCCCACCGAGTTATCATGCAAGTGGTAAATATCCCCCACCCTTAGCTGAGAAGCCAACACTCACTTAGACCACAAGCCATCGAGGGATAAGGGATCCAGGGACTTACCAAATTTGCAGCTCTCTCAGTAGCCCTAGGTCTGACAGAAAAATCTTCATCCTGACAGGGACCTTGGAGCTTCAGTGCAGGAACCATACCCCAGGTCTGACAGATCCAGACTGCCTCTGACAGGGACCTAGAGAGAAAAAGGAAAAGCAGAGTAACCAACCCTGGTTTTCCATATAGGGGTTAGCATAAATTTGTTGGAGGAGAAGCCCGGACTCCAACCGCTAATAGCCACCATTACTCTTACTAAAGAGGATTACATAGACACAGCATTGCCCCAATCCTTGCTTGCAGAGAAAATACCCATTAAAGGATTAAATACTTCAGACACCATCCTCCTGATGTACAAGGCAAATAATTACTGGGGGTTTATGGGAAGTGGGAGTGATACTTAACAGCTTTTCTGGGGTGTTCTTTGCCTCCTCCTGGGGGCCAGGAGTTGAATTCCCACTAGTAATGGATTTGCGGACTCTCCATACCATTGGAAAGAAACATAGTATGAGGACAGGCTTTATAGATTTAAATGGCCATTCTGAGTACAGCTACAGTTGCATGATTTCTACTCACCAAGCTACCGTTTTACTTTGCCTGCAGCTCTCTAAAAGCCAATCTCTTATTTTAACCCATTACAGAAACCAGCTGGTAAAGTTCTGTAGCGTTATACTGAGCGCCACCATCTTGTAGCATTATGTGACAGAAGCAGTGTGCCATCACTGATCAGTTATATTAAGCTTTCTGAGAGTTGTATTTTGCACAACAGAAAGCATAGGCTTTACAGAAATGCAGTTTTTATACACAATTTAATAGTTACACAACAAATATTAAAAATAAAAAAAAATAAAACAGAAATACAGAGCAATGCAGCCACTGCAATACATACAGCTCCTGCTCTGTATTCTACAATTTAAACAGAGGTGCACAATAAGGCTTGTCAAAAAGACAGCAACATCACTGATCTGTGAGCGCACACTGCTTCTGTTACAGGGTAATGATGAAAACTCCAAGATGGAGGCGCCAAGTTTGAAGATGCAGAACTTCCCTAAGCAGCACTTGTAAAAGCTTAAAGTAAGGCTTTAAAGAGAGTTGTAGGCACAAAAAGGAAAAACCAAATAACTTTAGCTCTACCCAGCAGTTTAAAGTGAATGTAATGTTAAATGAATGCCTGTTTTTTTAAAATACTATTAGAAACAGGAGCACTTTAATTCATTAAACTTTACATTGCACTACTTACCCTTTTCCCTTAAGATAACCCAGACTGGCGATACGCCGCATGCAGCTCCTCTGTTCTGCAAGTACAGAGAAGCTACAGCTGAAGGATCGCCAGTCTGGGTTTCCCAAGGAAAAAAGTATTTAAACACAACTTTGCAATGTAAAAGTTTAATGAATGAAAGTGCCCCTGTGTTTAATGGTAATTTTAAAAACGGGGCACTCATTCATTCAACATTACATTCACTTTAAAAGGAGAGTCTAGTCCAAAATAAACTTTCACGATTCAGATAGAGAGAATGTAATTTTAAACAACTTTCCTATTTACTTTTATCACCAATTTTGCTTTGTTCTCTTGGTATTCTTAGTTGAAAGCAAAACCTAGGAGGTTCATATGCCAATTCCTAAGTCCTTGAAGGCCACCTCTTTTCTCAGGGCATTTTGCCAGTTTTTCACCACTAGAGGGTGTTAGTTCATGTGTGTCATATAGATAACACTGTGCTCACGCACATGGAGTTAAGGTGAGCCAGCTCCGATTGGCTAAAATGTCTGTCAAAAGAACTGAAATAAGGGGGAAGTTTGCAGAGGCTTAGATACAAGGTAATCACAGAGGTAAAAAGTGTATTTATAGAACAGTGTTGGTTATGCAAAACTAGGGAATGGGTAATAAAGGGATTATCCATCTTTTTAAACAATAACAATTCTGGTGTAGACTGTCCCTTTAAAACAAATATGGCTCTTGCAGAAGACGGACTGGCCATCTTTCTCATTTGTTTCATTATCCATTGTACTAGGATTTGGACTATCATCTTGGGTCCTACTATGCCTTCTGGATGAGGACTTGCTTTCACCACTTGTCTGGATACAAGACTTATTTCAGTTATTACTAGGAGTCCAGTCCATTAACGTAGCTGTGTTTTTTTTGGGTTGTTTTTTTATTTGGAAAGATCAAAGGATCATAGAAACAAAATAATCACCAGTTGAGAGAAAAAAAAAACAAAAAAAAACAAATATGGATGTCTGCACTACGATTTAAATTAAAAAAAATATTCTTGCTGTGGGTGATCTATGCCTTTGTATCTCAAGTACAGAGCAGAAAGCATACTGTAAACCAGACATCCTCAAACTTGGCCATCCAGGGGTTTTGGTACTACATTTCCCATGATGCTCAACCAGCATATCAGCTGGATGAGCAACATGGGAAATGTATTTCCAAAACCTCTGGACGGCCAAGTTTGAGATGTCTGCTGTAAACCTTCAAGGGAAGTATATTGTTGACGATACGAAGAATAATTTTTGTATATATTTTAATAGGTTGCATTTTAAGAAAACTAGGTTGCAGCCCATTAAAAGCCATAGTGCCCAATAGATCATTTCTAATCAATGAGAATCCATGGTGCACTAGTGCCATTGAAGGCCTAGAGCTGGATAGAGGCTTTAAGAATAGTGTGTTTAAGTTTAAAAATCAAAACATATTTTGGTGCAATTTAAAATATGCACAAATAAATTAACACCACAACAGTGAGCAATAAATTCTAATGTTTTGAATTATTCTACATAGATTAATAAAAATAAGAAACAGAGTGGCACTACAGATTGTCTCACTTCCATATACCCTGTCTTGTTCCAATATTTGTTATATATCCAATAATTCATGACTTATTTCATGCAAAAAAAAAAAAAAAAAAAAAAAAAGCTAAAAGATGTGTTAAATGTCAACTTACCCTTGCATGTTTGAGTGAGTTACGATGAGTCTGGAGACGATCTTGTGTTGCACATCTGAAATTGCAGAGCTGCAAACAATATAAACATTACAACTTTACTGAACAGTCTGAATATGTAACTGTACCATAGCTTCACAAACTAAAACCTCATGTAATATCATATGGAAGACCAGTTTTAAGTGCATTAGATTTGTTGTGTGTATCTAGACTTATTGTATGTGCATGTCTTACTATATAAGCAGTGGCCCCTCACCAACAAATTTAATACAAATGTGTTATACTGTAATTATGAGTCATATGACTAATGTTGATAAAGATTTTTCCCATTAACGCAATCCTAAATACATTGTACGATTATGTGTGTGTAGATATATAGATTTGAATTTTACCAAGTTAAAGGGACATGAAACCCAAATTCTTTCATGATTCTGATAGAGAATGTGAATTTAAAGAACTCCCCAATTTACTTCTACTTAATTTTTTTTGTTTTCTTTGTTGAAAAGGATACCCAAGTAGGCTCAGGATTGGTGGCTGCACATATGCAGCATGTTATTGGCTCACCCAGTGCATAGTGCATCTGCTTACTTTGTGCTCCCTAGAGAACTTTCAGAAAAGTGGTACTAGATAGTGCATGCACAGCACAAACATTAAGTGTGTGTATATATATATATATATATATATATATATATATATATATATATATATATATATATATATATATATATATATATATATATATACACACATACATACATACACACACACACACATATATATATACACATACACACATATATACATTCACACACACACATTTAAACACCATTGAACTTTTTTTTTTTTTATTTATATTTATGTGAATCATCTTTATTAGAGAGATATATATATAAAAACTTATTTTTTAATGTATTTATGTTATGCTAAATGCAAAAAAAAAAAAAAAAAGAAAAGTGTCCAAATCCTTTACATGAGTTATTTGGTCATGCTAACCAGGCGAGCGCAAATTTAGAATGCGCTCACATTTACTTTCCGCTTGTAATACTGCACTAAAGTCAGCGTAGTAGCGTGACTTACGCTACATCTAGCCCATAATGTTCCATCCATCACAACATAAAGGGTTATTATAGATGCTCTAATTTGTTAGAGTATGTAATTTTAAGACTAGCAACTCTGCACTTTTATGTGCTTTACCACTGCAAATGAGTTTAACACATAGAAGTATTGACCTGCATAGCACTTCTGACCCAATCAGCAGCAATAGTCACACAGAGCATGACTTTTTTTTTTTTTTTAATTTTACTATAATTACCCTTTAAATCAGTGGTCTCAAAGTACCGGCCCTGGGGCCATATACAGCCCTTTAGTTTAATTTGGCCCTCCCTTGTTTAATAGGTAAACCATTAATATGGTTTTCGAGTACTTTCTCCCATGGCAGATGAACACTTGGCCAGTGGCCCCCATATACATTGAGATTGATACCCCTGCTTTAAATAGTTATTTGACTACGATACATTTAATTTTAGATATGTCTTAGAACTCTGTACAGAGATGAAATAGAAATTACTGTGTATTTTAATCAGGAAAACATAGTATTAAAAACAAGCTTTTGTATGAAAGTTCAGGAGAAACAAACACATATAAACACTTCCATATTTTACTACATGTTTAGAAGCTACAGATATTACAATTACCGCGCAGAAGTAGTCATTTTGGCCTGCAGTAGGCTTAGATGTATCCATGTTTAGATTTAAATCTGAAAAATATGCAAAGAAAATAATTAGTTTTATGTTAACTGCAAGCTTTACAAAATATGCAAGTATGTTTTAACAAGCAATGCATGAAGCTATTTTTTTTTTTTTACTTCTAACTTACATAAATTCCCTAAAGGTTTTGTATTCACTAAAACAGAACAAGCTGCTAAAGGTATACTTTGTTAAAACTAAAAAAAACAATTAGCATTATAGGACTTAAATACTATATTAAATGTGCATTTTATTTGTAGTCAACAATAAAATACAAACAAAAAGGAAATTTATTAATGCACCATTTTATTATTTTTGCATTGCAACAGGCTACTACCATGAATTGTCTTGTGAAATACTGGACGGGGAAAGCCTGAGCAAATTTATCTCTATATACTTTATTTTTTTTTAATAACAGAACCATATGTTAGTGTATAAAAACCACTTGAAAAAGCCACTGCAAAACATGTCTACATTTCTATGTTTCTAAGGGTGCTGCTAGGTAGTCTATTAGGAAAGAATTTCAGGGTCATTAGTTCTTAATAAAGATTAATTGAAGTGTTTTTCACTGTGAATTACTTGCCATTCCTTTGGATTTAACCTTTTAACGCCGTTATGCCGTTCTATTCCGTCATATTTACACTGGGCTTTAAAGCCGTTATGACGGAATAGAAAGTCATATCAAACGGCTGTCCTGAAGCCTTCTGCGCTTCAAGGACTTGATCGCGGTCTGGAGGGCGTTCCTAGGGTTGTAGGGACGCCCCCCAGATGCGATCCAATAATTGAAATCTCGCGATCGTATGCCCGATCGCGTAGTTTCAATTTGTCTACATCGGAACAGGTGTTCCGATGTAGACACTTTAACCCTGTCACGAAAGGGTTAAAAAGGTAAATGCAAACAAAATGGTAACAATGTAAATAGATTTATAAATTGAAAGTTCTATAATTCTATTTCTCAGTGCATGTTTTCTGCTTCTTTGTTTTATAAACTTAAAGGGACATGAAAGCCAGTATTTTTCTTTTATGACCCAGATACAATTTTAAACAACTTTTGCCAATGCACTACTGGGAGCTAGCTGCACACATCAGGGGAGCCAATGAAAAGTGGCATATACATGGAATCAATGAGCAGCTAGCTCCCAGTTGCATTTCTACTCCCGAGTCTACCTAGGTATGCTTTTCAAGGGATTCCAATACAACAAAGCAAATGAGAAAAATAGGTAAACTGAAAGTTGTTTAAAATGGCGCACACAATTTTAAGTGTACATCAGAATTAAATTCAGTTTCAAAGGAATTATGGTCTATAAAACGCAACTTCAGAATGTTCTACTTACTAATTGCAGGTTCTGAAGCTTTGCCAGCTTCAGGCAGCTCTTCCAATGTATTACCAGAGGGGTTCAACATTGGTTCAATCTCAGCTGGTTGACCTAAAATAAACAACACAGTAAATAACTTAGTAGAGATGAGATTGTACAGAATACAGCATTATGGCTGTTCAACAATTTAGCTATAAAAGACACTAAACAAAAGATGCATTTTCTCCAGTTTCAATAGCTCAATATTTATTTTCTTAAACACCAATTCGATATCCCTTTAACCTATTGTAGTTTATACAAAATGTATGTACCGTAGTCTGCCTGACTATTTTCAAGCAGGGTCTAAGGACACAAATAAGTGTCATCAAGAGTTCACAGTACTCATTGATGAAAGAAAATAATCCTTATAAATCTTTCTCTACCAAAATTATACATAGTTTACATTAGATTGTTCCGTTAAGACAGGGGTGTCAAACTGGAGTAATTTGCAAAGAATCGATTAGTGTTGCCAAAGAATATAACATTAAAAAGACACTTCACAAACATAGCAATGACAAGATATGTAGGTAGTGTACAGCCTGTGTGAGTTGCACTTGTATGGAAAACGGCCCTCAACTCCAATTAGTTTGACACCCCTGCTTTAAAAACACATTAAATTAAACTTTCATGATTCAGATAGAGCGTGCAATTTAAAGCAACTTTCTAATTAACGCCCATTATTAATTTTTAGAAATATGGAATAAAAAGCGCAGAGTAAAAAACACCAAACTCCTGATATACCTAAAAAGTCCCTGATATAGGCATGTACAAAACAGATAAAAAATATATTTAAACAGGAGCGCTGTAGCTAAAGGTGAATATGAAACAAATAAAACAGAGGCTTGGTGAAACAAATAAAAAAGGGGCTTGGTGCAGCAAAATAAACTAGTTTATTTTGCTGCACCAAGCCCCTTTTTTTTGATTATTCATAATATGCACGAATGATCTTTGCACTAAGTATTTGTCACTATTTAATATTTACCAACATTGATGTTTTGAAACGTATCTTTTGGAATTCACCACTTGTTTTTAATTTATCAGTATTGATGTTTTAACACGTATTTATGGGAATCTATCACCTGTTTTATTTGTTTCATATTCACCTTTAGCTACAGCGCTCCTGTTTAAATATATTTTTTATCCATTATTAATTTTTCTTTGATCTTTTGGCATCTTTATTTGAATTTAAGCTTAAGAGCCAGCCCATTTTTAGTTCAGACCTGGGTAGCACTTGCTGATTGGTGTCAAAATGAAGCCACCAATCATCAAGCGCTAACCAGGTTCTGAACCAAAAATGGTCCGGCTCCTAAGCTTGCATTCTTGTTTTTTTTTCAAATAAAGATACCAAGAGAAAATAGAAAAAATGATATGAGTAAATTAGAAAAGTTGAATGCCCTATCTGAATCATGAAAGTTCAATTTTGACTAGACTATCCCTTTAATCTCAAAGCAGATAGCACATTCAATTTTAAAAATTCCAAATTATTTCCATTAGCTAATGTGCTTAAAGGAACATTCTACTTGAAAACTGGTATTGTTTAAAAAGATAAATAATTCCTGTATTACTAATTCCAATTTTTGTTTACCTGTATCTAAGCCCCATGCAGACTGCCCCTTATCTCAGTACTTTTTACAAACTTCTATTTTAATCAATTAGTGTTGGTTCCTGCATAACCATTATGCGCCACAGGAGTGAGCACAAAGTTATCTGTATGGCACACATGAACTAGCATTGTCTGGCTGTAAAAAGCTCTGAGATAAGAGGCGGCCTGCAGTGTCTTAGAAACAGGTAATTTTAGAGGTTATAAACTATATTAATGTAACAATGTGGGATGTGCAAAGCTGGGGAATGGGTAGTAAAAAGGGGTATCTACCTTTTAAAAAAGTAAAAAAAAACATGTAGACTGTCCCTTTAATTCACTTAGTATCCTTTGTTGAAGGATCAGCAATGCACTACTGCAAGCTAGTTAAACATCTGGTGAGCCAATGATCAGAGGCATAAATGTGCAGCTAGCTCCCGGTATTGCAATGCTGCAACTGAGCCAACCTAGGTGTGTTTTTAAGAGTATTCCAATAAAACAAAGCAATTTAGGCTGGAAGTGAATAGAATCAGAACGTTCTACTTACTAATTGCAGGTTCTGTGGTATCGCCAGCATCAGGCAGCTCTTCCAACGTATTACCAGGGGGGCTCAACATTGGTTCAATTTCAGCTGCTTGATCTAAAATAAATGACAGTAAATAAATTAGTAAAGATGAGATTGTACAGAATACAGCATTATGGCTGTTCAACAATTTAGCTATAAATGACACTAAACAAAAGATGTATTTTCTCCAGTTTTAAGAGACCAAAATGTTTTTCTTTTGTTTTTTTAAATACCAATTCAATATCCCTTTAAAGGTAAACAAAATGTATGTACCGTATTCTGCTTGAATTCTTGATGCCATGTATTTGTATCCTAACACCGTGCATGAAAATAACTTATCACTGTACTCATTCAAGAGAGAAAATAATCCTTATAAAAGTCTCTCTACCAAAATTGTGCATTATTTACACTAGATTGTTCCTTTTGAGACAACACATCTGAAATCCAAAAGCAAGTGAGGTGAGAACTACTGTTTAAAAAAGGACATGAAAACTACATTTGTTTATTATTATTTTTTTATGATTCAGACAGAGCAAACAAACTTAAACAACATCCCAAATTACTGTAATTAGCTAATGTCCTTAACCCCTTAACGACCAACGACGTATGGGGTACGTCCTGCAAAAAAAATGCAGTTAATGACCAAGGACGTACCCCGTAGGTCTTTGAAAGCAGTGGAAGCGATCCTGATCACTTCCAACTGCTTTCATGTTATAGCAGTGATGCCTCGATATTGAGGCATCCTGCTATAACATTTTTAAGCCGTCCGATGAAGAGAGAGCCACCCTGTGGCCCTCTCTGCATCGGCCATCAATGGCCCTGTTCGTTGGTGGGTGGGAGCGGGTGTGCGGGAACCCTACACTATGGAACACTGTAAGGTGGTACTCGGTGGGAGAGAGGGTGGGAACATTACAAATGTTAATGATCTGGGAGGGTGGGAAGCTACACTACAGAATTTTTTTTTTTTTAAATCCCCAAAAAACTCTTATTTTAGTACTGGCAGACTTACTGCCAGTACTTAAGATGGCGGGGACAATTGTGGGGTGGGGGAGGGAAGAGAGCTGTTTGGGAGGGATCAGGGGGTGTGATGTGTCATGTGGGAGGTTGATACCTACACTAAAGCTAAAATTAACCCTGCAAGCTCCCTAATTAACCCCTTCAAGGCTGGGCATTATACACGTGTGGTGCGCAACGGCATTTAGCTGCCTTCTAATTACCAAAAAGCAAAGCCAAAGCCATATATGTCTGCTATTTCTGAACAAAGGGGATCCCAGAGAAGCTTTTACAACCATTTATGCCATAATTGCACAAGCTGTTTGTAAATAATTTCAGTGAGAAACCTAAAATTGTGAAAAATGTAACGCTTTATTTTTATTTGTTAGCATGAAATATACCAAAATGGGCCTAGATCAATACTTTGGGTTGTCTACTACATTATACTAAAGCTAAAATTAACCCTAAAAGCTCCCTACAAGCTTCCTAATTAACCCCTTCAATGCTGGGCATAATACATGTGTGGTGCGCAGTGGCATTTTGCGGCCTTCTAAATACCAAAAAGCAATGCCAAAGCCATATATGTCTGCAATTTCTGAACAAAGGGGATCCCAGAGAAGCATTTACAACCATTTGTGCCATAATTGCACAAGTTGTTTGTAAATAGTTTCAGTGAGAAACCTAAAGTTTGTGAAACAATTTGTGAAAAAGTGAACACATTTTTTTATTTGATCGCATTTGGTAGTGAAATGGTGGCATGAAATATACCAAAATGGGCCTAGATCAATACTTTGGGATGTCTTCTAAAAAAAAAAATATATGCATGTCAAGGGATATTCAGGGATTCCTGAAAGATATCAGTGTCCCAATGTAACTAGCGCTAATTTTAAAAAAAAAAAAGTGGTTTGGAAATAGCAAAGTGCTACTTGTATTTATTTCCCTATAACTTGCAAAAAAAGCAAAGAACATGTAAACATTGGGTATTTCTAAACTCAGGACAAAATTTAGAAACTATTTAGCATGGGTGTTTTTTGGTGGTTGTAGATGTGTAACAGATTTTGGGGGTCAAAGTTAGAAAAAGTGTGTTTTTTTCCATTTTTTCCTCATATTTTATAATTTTTTTATAGTAAATTATAAGATATGATGAAAATAATGGTATGTTTAGAAAGTCCATTTAATGGCGAGAAAAACGGTATATAATATGTGTGGGTACAGTAAATGAGTAAGAGAAAAATTACAGCTAAACACAAACACCGCAGAAATGTAAAAATAGCCTTGGTCCCAAACGGACAGAAAATGGAAAAGTGCTGTGGTCCTTAAGGGGTTAATTTTCTTGGTATCCTTTGTTGAAGGATCAAAATTGCACTACAGCAAGCTAAACATCTGGTGAGCCAATTATCAGAGGCATAAATGTGCAGCCACCAATCAGCAGCTAAAGCCTAGTACTGCATTGCTGCCCTTTAGCCTACCTATGTATGCCTTCAAACAATTTCAAGAGAACAAAGCATACTACAAAATGAAAGTAAATTTAAAGTTGGTTTAAACAGCACACACTATTTGAATAATTTAAGTTTAAAGGGACACTAAACCCAATTTTTTTCTTTCAGGATTCAGATAGAGCATGCAATTGTAAGCAACTTTCTAATTTACTCTTATGATCAAGCTTTCTTCGTTCCCTTGCTATCTTTATTTAAAAAGCAGGAATGTGATGCATATGAGCTGGCCCATTTTTGGTTGAGAACCTGGGTTATGCTTGCTTATTAGTGGGTAAATGTAAGCATCCAATAAGCAAGTGGTATCCATGGTGCTGAACCTAAAATAAGCTGGCTACTAAGATTTACATTCCTGCTTTTAAAATAAAGATAGCAAAAGAACAAAGAAAAATTGATAATAGGAGTAAATTAGAAAGTTGCTTAAAATGTCATGCCCTATCTGAATCATGAAAGAAAAAAATTTGGGTTCAGTGTCCATTTAATTTTAATGGTCTATTGATAGTAGGCAAAAATGTATCAGAATTAAATTCTGTTTCAAAGGAATTATGGTCACTATACACAAGAGGAGCTGTCCAACTTCAGAATGTTCTACTTACCAAGTGAAGGTTCTGTGGATTTGCCAGCATCAGGCATCTCTTCCAACGTATTACCAGGAGGGTTAAACATTGGTTCGATCTCAGCTGGTTGACCTAAAATAAATGACACAAATAATAGAATAAAGATGAGATTGTTCAACAATTAAGCTATAAAAGGCAACTAAAAAAAAAAAAAAAAGATGCGTTTTCTCCAGTTTCAAGAGATCAATATTTATTTTCTTAAATACCAATTCAATATCCTTTTAACCAATTGTAGTATATACAAAATGTACGTACTGTAGTCTCTTTTAAGCTATATTTCAGCAGGGTGTCAGAACACAAACAAGTGCCATCAAGAATTCACAGTACTCATTGATGAAAGAAAATAATCCTTATAAATCTCTCTCTACCAAAGTTGTACATTGTTTACATTAAATTGTTCCTATTTTAAAGGAACAGTCTACACCAAAAGTGTTAATGTTTAAAAAGATAGATAATCCCTTTACTACCCATTCCCCTGCTCTGCACAACCAACATTGTTATATGAATATACTTTATAACATTTAAACCTCTAAATTTCTGCCTGTTTGTAAACCACCATAGACAGTCTATTATCACCTGCTTTTGTATTTGCTCTTCACAACAGGATACTGCTAGTTCATGTGGGCCATGTAGATAACATTTTGCTCAAGCCTGTGGGTTTTGCACAACACAAAATGCAAGTCAATAAATAATAAATAAAAAGTTGTGATCAGGGGGCTGTTAGAAGATGCTTAGATACAAGGTAATTACAGAAGTTAAACGTATATTAATATAATCATGTTGGTTGTGCAATAATAGTTTATAACATTTAAACCTCTAAATGTCTGCCTGTTTCTAAGCCACTACAGACAGCCTCTTATCACATGCTTTTTTTATTAGCTTTTCACAAAAAGACAAGGTTAGTTCATGTGTGCCGTATAGCTAGCATTGTGCATGACACAGCACTAATTGGCTAAAATGCAAGTCAATAGATAAATAACCAGGTGATAAAGGGGCTGTCAGCAGAGGGTTACATACAAGGTAATCACAGAGGTAAAAAGTATATTAATAGAACCATGTTGGCTGTGCAAAACTGGAGAATCTGTATTATCTATCTTTTTAAACAATAACATTTTAATGGGAGATTCAACTCCAAAAATAAAATTTGAAATTAATCCCAAAGCAAAATGAGGTGAAAACTACAATTTAAAAAGGACATAAAGCCTAAACTTTTTTCTTTCATGATGCAGATAGCACATACAATTTAAAACTAATTTCTAAATTACTTCCATTAGCTAATGTGCTTAAAGGAAGTTCTACTTGAAAATGGTTATTGTTTAAAAAGATAGATAATCCCTGTATAACCAATTCAATAATTTTGCATAACCAACACCGTTACCTCTGTGATTACCTGTATCTAAGCACCATGCAGACTGCCCCTTATTGCAGTCCTGTTTACATACTTCCATTTGAGCCAATTAGTGTTGGTTCCCGCATAACCATTATTCTCCACAAGAGTGAGCACAATGTTATCTATAGGGCACACATGAACTAGCACTGTCTTGCTGCAAAAAGCTAATAAAAAGCTCTGAGATAAGAGGCGACTTGCAGGGCTATAAATTATATTAATGTAACAATGTTGGTTGTGCAAAGCTGGGGAAAGGGTAGTAAAGGTGTCATTTTAAACTATTTAAAAACAAAACAAGTAGACTGTCCCTTTAATTCACTTGGCATCCTTTGTTGAAGGAACAGAGATGCACTACTGGAAGCTAGCTAAACATCTGGTGAGCCAATGATCAGAGGCATAAATGTGCAGCTAGCTCCCGGTAGCGCAATGCTGCTCCTGAGCCTACCTAGGTGTGTTTTTAAAAGGATTCCAAGAAAACAAAGCAAATTAGACTAGAAGTAAACTGAATAGAATCAGAACGTTCTACTTACTAATTGCAGGTTCTGTGGCTTTGCCAGCATCAGGCAGCTCTTCAGACGTATTACCAGAGGGGTTCAACATTGGTTCAATCTCAGCTGGTTGAGCTAAAACTAATGACACAGTAAATAACTTAGTAAAGATGAGATTGTACAGAATACAGCATTATGGTCTTTCAACAGTTTAGCTCTAGAGACCACTGAACAGAAAATGTATTTTCTCTAGTTTCTAGATCATAATTTTTTTTTTTAAATACCTATAGGAATTTGTTTGCAACAATAGTGGCAATTATAGGTTGCACGGTCACACAACTAACAAGGGATTACTAGATTTGCCAACATTTGAGGAATACATTAGATAACAGAATAAAAACAACTAATTAAAGGGGCAGTCTAGTCCAAAATAAACTTATGATTCAAATACAGAATGTAATTTGAAACAATTTTCCAATTTACCTTTAACACCAATTTTGCTTTGTTCTCTTTTTACAAAAATTCTGGTGTAGACTGTCCCTTTAAGTGCTAAAACACTTATTAATGAAGCAAGTGTCCAGCTCCCAAATGGGAGAGAATCTAGCATATCCTATAAAGGCGATAGCAAACAAACTATGTATGCTTTTTAACAAAAGGATACCAAAAGAATAAAGAAAAAAAGATAACGCAAATTTTTACCATTTTTAAAATGATGTGCTTAGTCTAAATCATAAACGAAAACTTGTGGGTTTCATGCTTGTTTAAAAAGGAAAGTAAACTCTACAATGTCCTGTGATGTATGTGAAAAGGAGTTATTTCACAGAAAAAAAAAAAAGTTAATTTTTATTATTTTAAAGATAACAGGAAGTGCATGCGTTTAAAGGGCCATTATACACTCATTTTTTCTTTGCATAAATGTTTTGTAGATGATCTATTTATAAAGCCCATAAAGTTTTTTGTTTTTTTTAAATGTATAATTTTGCTTATTTTTAAATAACATTGCTCTGATTTTCAGACTCCTAACTAAGCCCCAAAGTTTTATTTGAATACCGTCAGCTACCTTCTCCAGCTTGCTCCTGTTTGTGTAAAGGGTCTTTTCATATGCAAAAGAAGGGGGAGGGGGGGGGTGTCTTATTTACCACTTGCAGTGGGCTTTCCAGCTACCTTTTTAGCAGAGCTAAACTGAAAGCTTCTAAGTACGTTTTTAAACCATTTTATACCGGATTTTTATATCAGTATTTGTGCATCGTATTCTTTATAGTAGTGTCTATTACATGCAGTTATATGAAAATGTGTGTATACTGTCCCTTTAATGAATTACTGTCCAATATTTAAAACCAATCTTAAAAACAGGGGCACATTAATTCATTAAAAACTTTACAAAGATGCTTCATTTTAAAATATTTACCACTGAGTGATGGTAAACATACCGCATTCCTCTGCCCGCATCCCCCTGCCCGCATCCCCTATTTTCTTTAGCACAGCAATGACGAATCTGGCTTCCTCCAATTGTGCCCTATCTGGCGCACAGCTCATGGGGCACAAAATGATTGGAGGAAGGAGACTGCAAGTTCATGTGGGCCATATTGATAACATTGTGCTCATGCCCGTGAAGTTGTGGCTGACTGCACTAATTGGCTAAAATGCTAGTCAATAGATAATAAAAATGCCATGTGATCAGGGGGCTGCCAGATGATGCTTAGATACAATGTAATCAGAGGAAAAAAGTATATTAAACCCAAATTTTTTCTTTTGTGATTCAGATAGAGCCTGCAATTTTAAGCAACTTTCTAATTTACACCTATTAATTTTTCTTCGTTCTCCATTTGAAAAAGAAGACATCTAAGCTATTTTGTTTGGTTCAGGAACATGGAAAGCACTTGTTTATTGGTGGGTGAATTTATCCACAAATCAGCAAGAACAACACAGTGTGTTCACCAAAAATGGGCCGGCATCTGAACTTACATTCTTGCATTTCAAATAAGATACCAGGAGAATGAAGACAATTTGATAATAGGGGTCAATAAGAGAGGTGCTTAAAATTACATGCTCTATCTGAATAACAAAAGAAAACAACTTGTGTTCATTCAGTGTCCCTTTAATGATCCAGGTAGCAAATACATTCTGATGTACTTCTATTATCTAATTTGCTTCATTGCTTAGATATCCTTTGTTGAAGAAATAGTAATGCACATGGGTAAGCCAATCACACAAGGCATCTATGTGCAGTCACCAATCAGCAGCTACTGAGTCTATCTATATATGTTTTTTTAGCAAAGAATATCAAGAGAATAAAGCAAATTAGATAATAGAAGTAAACTAGAAAGTTGTTTAAAATTACATGTTCTATCTGAACCATGAAAGAAACATTTTTGGTTTCATGTCCCTTTAATATAACCCTGTTGGCTGTGCAAAAATGGGAAATCCAACAACCAACTGGGCATGAGTGTTCAGACAAAGCTAGCCCAGGTAATAGTAGAAATCCATTGTTTTGCCGTCTTGCAAATTTAGCTAAATGTATGTAGCAGGAATAGCTTTGATGTGTATGCAGTGTGCTTTTTCAGTTGCGACAATTAGAAAAGTCACAATTTTCAGAGAATGGGATAGAGGCAAAATAAATAAGTAATGTTTATATAAAGCTTTTTTACTACGCTTTTAAGCGTGAAAAGGTTTATCTTAGTATTTTCTCATCACACAGGCACATCAAATTATAAAATAATGAACTTATTAAACAACCCAAAAGACGTGGTAAACGAAGAATCAATAAAGCGAACCTGAGCCTCCCTTCACAATTTAATACATTTTACAAAAGTAAAAAAATTACAGAGTTGACCTCAAGAAATATTTTACAATTGTAAAGCAGGGTGGTCACAATGCACAAAGCAGAAGATCTTAAGCGGATTTGCATGTGTGTACGAGAGTCTATGTGCGAATTTCTGAGTGCGCAAACCCGTATTTTTATTTATTTCATTTTTTGCGGCGCGAGTTTTTTTTTTGCCTAAACCCCACACTATAATGTGACGTACGGGTAAGGATATGTTAGACGGCCCACCGCAACACCTTTGTGCATTTGCATCCTGTACTGTACTCTATAAACCCAAGTCAATAATCAGAAACTACAAAAGTAAAACATCATGAATGATAACAACAGTAGGTTTTTACCTTCCATAACGCTCGTGTCCATCGTGTATATTACTTCCTGTACACCACGGAAAGTCTTCCCCGCCTCACAAATTAAAAGCACTACAAGCCTTCCCTGTGTTCGTTGTGTTTTCTAATATGATAGAGAATCTAGCAGATCAGACAATTTGTCAGATTAGCCAATTCCGGTGACCTAAAATAAAATGTTTGAGCAAAAGAAAATCACCACGGTTGCGCTCACTGCATTCCAATTGCCAATTTGCCGCAAATCCTGCGTTCTATCGCGAACTCCAATTAATCAAAAACACCAATCTGATGTCACCTCCGGTTATTCCATACCTCTGATTGGTTCAAATCTCAGTGAGTGACAGGATTCGCAACCAATCAGATGGGCACTGTAATCGCCTATCTTCTTCATTAGCCATTTTGTTTCCGCCTGGGGGGGGGGGGACAATTATAATATATATAATTCAGTACTATTTCCTAAAAAGAGGAATTGACTAATCTACCAGAATACCAGTGTTTTCTTCTGGCAGATCAGCCAAGCCAGAAAATGTGATTAATCTGACCGCGAGAAAAGGCATGTATGCTTATTTCTGAGGCGGGGAAGCCTTTTCGTGGCGTACAGGAAGTAATATACATGATGGACACGAGCGTAATGGAAGGTAAAACCTAATTATTTTTTGTTTTTCTTTTGTAGTTTCTGATTATTGACTTGGGTTTGAGGCGTACAGGAAGCAAACGCCCAAAGATTAGTATAAAGGGACAGTCAACAACAGAATTTTTGTTGTTTAAAAAGATAGATAATCCCTTTATTACCCATTCCCCAGTTTTGCAAAACCAACACTATTATTAATACACTTTTTTTATTTCTGTGACTAGCTTGTATCTAAGCATCTTCTGACCGCCCCTAATCACATGACTTTTAGTTATTATCTATTGACTTGCATTTTAGCCAATTAGTGCAGTGTCTGCCACTGGTAGGGTTGCCACACATCCCTTAAAATACAGAACACTTATAATTTACACATGCTGCAGGGTGTGCAGGGAGGAATATGAATAGTGATTGTCTAGAAACACAATACATGTTCCTCCCTGCAGCATGTGTAACTCATAAGTGTCCAGGGAAACATGGCTGAGGTGTAGGCTGACCATATTGCCGCTTTAAAAAGGGACACATATGAAAAATACATATGTCAGGGTTCTTATAACAGAGCATTATTCAAAGCATTTCTTTTAACAGCCCTGACATATGTATTTTTCATATATGTCCCTTTTTAAAGCGGCAATATGGTCAGCCTACTGAGGTGGCAACCATAGCCACTAGCCATGGGCGTGATCACAATGCTATCTATATGGCCTACATGAGCTTGCTCTCCCCTGCTGTGAAAAGTAAATAAAATAGAGACGGCCTTCAAGGGCTTATAAATTATCATATGTGCCTCCCTAGGTTTGCTTTCAACTAGAATACCAAGAGAACAAAGCAAAATTGTTGATAAAAGTAAATTGGAAAGTTGTTTAAAATTACATGCCCTATTTGAAAAATGAAAGTTTTTTTTTTTTTGGACTTGACTGTCCCTTTAAGGCAATACAAATCATAAGATTTTGGGTGTTTCTCAGAGCAGGTGTTGCAGTGCGCTGTCTAACATATCTTTACGTATAACACATTATAGTGTGGGGTTTAGGCAAAAACTCATGCCGCAGAATAAATAAATAAAAATATGTGATTACCCACAATTTCACAGCACTCTCGTACACACATGCAAATCCATTTAATATTTTCTGCTTTGCGCGTTTGCCCACCCTGTTTTGCAGTTGTAATACATTTCTTGAGGTCAACTTTGTAATTTTAACTTTTAAAAAATGTTTTAAATTGTAAAGGGAGGCTTAGGTTTGCTTTATTGATTCTTCGTTTACTACGTGTTATAGGATGTTTAATATCATATTCAAAATAAAAAAAAATAAACTAATACCCATATAACCCCCAAAAAAGACACCACCAAAAAACACTAATCTAATAAAAAAAAAAAAAAAAAAAAAAACCCTGCAGAAAATGAAAATAAAAAAAGCCTAAACCTCAACTAGGTACTTACTGTTCCTGAAGTCCTGCAGAGAAGGTCTTCTTCCAGACGGATCCATCATCTTCTATCTTCATCCGGAGTGAAGGTGGCGTGGAGATGTGTTGCTGATGCCTAGATCCTCAGCGGAGGTCTGCAGCATGGAGGCTCCTCTTCATCCGATGTCAGTCATAGACTGAAGATTGAATGCAAGGTACCGCAATCAATTTTGGGTACCTAACATTCCTATTGGCAGAAATTTGGGTATCAGCCAATAGGATTAGAGCTACTGAAATCCTATTGGCTGTTCAAAGATTTCATTAGCTCTCATCCTATTGGCTGATTTCAAAGTGTCAGACAATAGGAATGCAAGGTACCCCAATAAATATGGGGTACCTTGCATTCAATCTTCAGTGTGCAACGCACGATCGCATTAAGAGGAGCCTGTACGTCGCCCCTGAGGATCTAGGCATCGGGAACACAGCTCCACACCTCAGCGCCGCCTTCACTCCGGATGAAGATGGAAGAAGACCTTCCCGGACTTCAGGAACAGCGAGTACCTATTTGGGGCTTAGGTTTAGGCTTTTTTTATTTTACTTTTTGATATTTTTTGGGGGGTGGGGGGGGGCTTGAATAAGAGCTGATTGCCCTTTTAAGAGCAATGCTCATACAAATGCCCCTTTAGGGGCAATGGGTAGTTTAGATTTAAAAAACAAACAAAAAAAACCTGTTAGTAATGGAACTATTGCACAGTAAAGGTGTCCAGTTCCCAAATGGGACAGAGAATCTTGCATGTCCATTACAGGTGATGGCAAACAAACTAGGTATGCTTTTCAACAAGTGATACCAAAAGAATAAAGAAAATCAGATAAAGTAAATGTTATCTTTTTTAAAATGGTATGCTTAGTCTAAATCATTAACTAAAACTTGTGGGTTTCATGCTCAACTCTAAAATGCTCTGTATGTGAAAAAGTTATTTCACAGAAGAAAAGTGTTTTTTTATTTTGAAGATAACAGGAAGTACATGTATGAGCACAACTGGGTTTGAACCTTAAAAAGGGACAGTCAACTAAAAAAAATGTATTGTTTAAAAAGATTAATACCTTTTACTATCCATTCCCCAGTTTTGCACAGCCAACATAGATATATTAATATGCGTTTAACCTATGTGATTACCTTGTATCTAACCATTTTCTGACAGCCCCCTGATCACATGACTTTTTATTTATTATCTATTGACTTGCATTTTAGCTGTGTTGTGCAGAACCCACGGGCGTAAGCAAAAAAAATTAAATTATGCTTATCTGATAATTTAATTTCTGTCTGTGGGAGGAGAGTCCACTGCTTCATTCATTACTTGTAGGAATTAAGAACCTGGCCACCAGGAGGAGGCAAAGACACCCCAGCCAATTGATCATTTTTCCTTTTTCTGTTTGTATTTTATTGGTAACTCCGAATAAAATGCAAATTTAATATAGTATTTAAAGGGACATTAAACCCAAATTATTTGTTTCATTATTCAGATGCAATTTTAAACATTTCAATTTACTTCTATTATCTAATTTGTTTCATTCTTTAGATATCCTTTGTTGAAGAAATAGCAATGCACATCGGTGAGCCAATCACACGAGACATCTATGTGCAGCCACCAATCAGCAGTGACTGAGCCTATCTAGATATGCTTTTCAACAAAGGATATCAACTGAATGAAGCAAATTAGATAATAGAAGTAAATTAGAAAGTTGTTTAAAATTGCATGCTCTATCTAAATCATGATAGAAAAAAATTGTGTTTCATGTCCCTTTAAGTTGCAAGTCCTATAATTCTAATTGTTTTTAGTTTAACAAAGTATACCTTTTGCTGTTTATTCTATTTTACTGAATGCAAACCTTCAGGGAATTTATGTAAGTTAAACCCCTTAAAGTGAATGTAAACTTTCATGAATCGGTGCCCGGTTTTTAAAAATACTATTAAAAACAGGGGCACTTTCATTCATGAAAGTATTACATTGCAGCATATTTTTACAAATACTTACCTTTCTCTTTTTCAAAGTTAGGATCGCTGATCACCCACCCGCAGGTCCTCTGTACATAGACGAAACCGGCTTCCTCCAATCATGACCTCCCCCCCCCCCCTAAGCATCCATCTCGTGAGGCCAATCTGTGATTGGAGGAAGCCGGTTTCGTCATTGCATCATCGTGTAAGTACAGCAGGAGAAGCAGGCGGGGGATAGGCAAGAAGCAGAAGAAATAAAGATAGCAAGAGAACAAAGATACATTTATAATAGAAGTAAATTAGAAAGCTGTTTAAAATTGCATGCTCTATCCGACTCTTGGGGAAAAAAAAAATAAAAAAATTGGGTTTAGTATCCCTTTAAACAGAAAATGAGCCTTGCTGTTTTTTGTTTAGTTTCTTTTTATTAACCTATTAAAAACTATAAAAAAAAATATTATTTTATTTTTAAGAAGACAACCCAAGGTATTGATCTAGCCCCATTTTGGTGTATTTCATGCCACCATTTGCTGCAAAGTGTGATTATATTTATATATATATATATAATATAATATAATATAATATAATTTTTTTTTTTTATTATTATTTTTTTTTACTTTTTCACAACTTTTGTGGTTCTTAATGTAATTAATTATTTACATACCGCTTGTGCAATTGAAACACAAATGGTTGTAAAAGCTTCTCTGGAATTCCCTTTGTTCAGAAATAGGAGACATGCGTGAATTTACCATTGGTTATTGGTAATTAGAATGCTGCTAATTGCAGCTGTGCGCCACACGTCTAAAATTCCTGGCAGTTAAGGGGCTAATTGGGTAGCTTGTAAGGATAAGTTTATCTTTAGTGTAAATATTAACCTCCACCCCTGATCCCTCTCAAACAGCTCTCTCACCCCAACTTGTCACCACCATCTTAGGTACTGGCAGACAGTCTGCCAATGTGAAGTTTTAGTGTGGTTTTTTTTTTGTGTGTGTTTTTTTTTTTTTCCGCAGTGTAGGATTACCCCTTTACCTTCCTACCTCCCTGACCCCTCCCCCCTCTAAC